>NC_074672.1:48393804-48518804 GCF_029448725.1 Salvelinus fontinalis | reverse complement strand
AGACGCCATGCAGGGTTAGTTAGGGTGTGTGTGTGTGTGTGTGTGTGTGTGTGTGTGTGTGTGTGTGTGTGTGACTCCTAGGGCTGGGCAGTATGGCAAATTTGTTTTTTGTTTTTTTAAATGACGGTATGACAGTATTTGACGATGTTTTTAGTTTCTAAATAATAAAAGTTGTACATTTGCTTTATGAGTAGTGAGTAGTGATCCCAGGGTGCTTTATGCGTAGTGAGTAGTGAGTGATCCCAGGGTGCTTTATGAGTAGTGAGTGATTCCAGGGTGCTTTATGAGTAGTGAGTGATTCCAGGGTGCTTTATGAGTAGTGAGTAGTGAGTGATCCCAGGGTGCTTTATGAGTAGTGAGTAGTGATCCCAGGGTGCTTTATGAGTAGTGAGTAGTGATCCCAGGGTGCTTTATGAGTAGTGAGTAGTGATCCCAGGGTGCTTTATGAGTAGTGAGTAGTGATCCCAGGGTGCTTTATGAGTAGTGAGTAGTGATCCTAGGGTGCTTTATGAGTAGTGAGTGATCCCAGGGTGCTTTATGAGTAGTGAGTAGTGATCCCAGGGTGCTTTATGAGTAGTGAGTAGTGATCCCAGGGTGCTTTATGAGTAGTGAGTAGTGATCCCAGGGTGCTTTATGCGTAGTGAGTAGTGAGTGATCCCAGGGTGCTTTATGAGTAGTGAGTGATTCCAGGGTGCTTTATGAGTAGTGAGTGATTCCAGGGTGCTTTATGAGTAGTGAGTAGTGAGTGATCCCAGGGTGCTTTATGAGTAGTGAGTAGTGATCCCAGGGTGCTTTATGAGTAGTGAGTGGTGATCCCAGGGTGCTTTATGAGTAGTGAGTAGTGATCCCAGGGTGCTTTATGAGTAGTGAGTAGTGATCCCAGGGTGCTTTATGAGTAGTGAGTAGTGATCCTAGGGTGCTTTATGAGTAGTGAGTGATCCCAGGGTGCTTTATGAGTAGTGAGTAGTGATCCCAGGGTGCTTTATGAGTAGTGAGTAGTGATCCCAGGGTGCTTTATGAGTAGTGAGTGATTCCAGGGTGCTTTATGAGTAGTGAGTAGTGATCCCAGGGTGCTATATGAGTAGTGAGTAGTGATCCCAGGGTGCTTTATGAGTAGTGAGTAGTGATCCTAGGGTGCTTTATGAGTAGTGAGTGATCCCAGGGTGCTTTATGAGTAGTGAGAAGTGATCCCAGGGTGCTATATGAGTAGTGAGTAGTGATCCCAGGGTGCTTTATGAGTAGTGAGTAGTGATCCTAGGGTGCTTCATGAGTAGTGAGTGATCCCAGGGTGCTTTATGAGTAGTGAGTAGTGATCCCAGGGTGCTTTATGAGTAGTGAGTAGTGATCCCGGGGTGCTTTATGAGTAGTGAGTAGTGATCCCGGGGTGCTTTATGAGTAGTGAGTAGTGATCCCAGGGTGCTTTATGAGTAGTGAGTGATCCCGGGGTGCTTTATGAGTAGTGAGGGATCCCAGGGTGCTTTATGAGTAGTGAGTGATTCCAGGGTGCTTTATCAGTAGTGAGTGATCCTAGGGTGCTTTATCAGTAGTGAGTGATCCTAGGGTGCTTTATGAGTAGTGAGTGATTCCAGGGTGCTTTATCAGTAGTGAGTGATCCTAGGGTGCTTTATGAGTAGTGAGTAGTGATCCTAGGGTGCTTTATGCGTAGTGAGTAGTGAGTGATCCCGGGGTGCTTTATGAGTAGTGAGTGATCCCGGGGTGCTTTATGAGTAGTGAGTAGTGAGTGATCCCAGGGTGCTTTATGAGTAGTGAGTAGTGATCCCGGGGTGCTTTATGAGTAGTGAGTGATCCCGGGGTGCTTTATGAGTAGTGAGTAGTGATCCTAGGGTGCTTTATGAGTAGTGAGTAGTGATTGATCCTAAGGTGTTTTATGAGTAGTGAGTGATCCCAGGGTGCTTTATGAGTAGTGAGTAGTGAGTGATCCCAGGGTGCTTTATGCGTAGTGAGTAGTGAGTGATCCTAGGGTGCTTTATGAGTAGTGAGTAGTGAGTGATCCCAGGGTGCTTTATGAGTAGTGAGTAGTGATCCCAGGGTGCTTTATGAGTAGTGAGTAGTGATCCCAGGGTGCTTTATGAGTAGTGAGTGATCCCAGGGTGCTTTATGAGTAGTGAGTAGTGATCCCAGGGTGCTTTATGAGTAGTGAGTAGTGATCCCAGGGTGCTATATGAGTAGTGAGTAGTGATCCCAGGGTGCTTTATGAGTAGTGAGTAGTGATCCCGGGGTGCTTTATGAGTAGTGAGTAGTGATCCCGGGGTGCTTTATGAGTAGTGAGTGTTCCCGGGGTGCTTTATGCGTAGTGAGTAGTGAGTGATCCCGGGGTGCTTTATGAGTAGTGAGTGATCCCAGGGTGCTTTATGAGTAGTGAGTAGTGATCCCAGGATGCTTTATGAGTAGTGAGTAGTGATCCCGGGGTGCTTTATGAGTAGTGAGTGTTCCCGGGGTGCTTTATGCGTAGTGAGTAGTGAGTGATCCCGGGGTGCTTTATGAGCAGTGAGTGATCCCGGGGTGCTTTATGAGTAGTGAGTGATCCCAGGGTGCTTTATGAGTAGTGAGTAGTGATCCCAGGATGCTTTATCAGTAGTGAGTAGTGATCCCGGGGTGCTTTATGAGTAGTGAGTGATCCCGGGGTGCTTTATGAGTAGTGAGTAGTGATCCCAGGGTGCTTTATGAGTAGTGAGTAGTGATCCTAGGGTGCTTTATGAGTAGTGAGTAGTGATTGATCCTAAGGTGTTTTATGAGTAGTGAGTGATCCCAGGGTGCTTTATGAGTAGTGAGTAGTGAGTGATCCCAGGGTGCTTTATGCGTAGTGAGTAGTGAGTGATCCTAGGGTGCTTTATGAGTAGTGAGTGATCCTAGGGTGCTTTATGAGTGGTGAGTAGTGAGTGATCCTAAGGTGTTTTATGAGTAGTGAGTGATCCCAGGGTGCTTTATGAGTAGTGAGTAGTGAGTGATCCCAGGGTGCTTTATGCGTAGTGAGTAGTGAGTGATCCTAGGGTGCTTTATGAGTAGTGAGTAGTGATCCTAGGGTGCTTTATGAGTAGTGAGTGATCCCGGGGTGCTTTATGAGTAGTGAGTAGTGATCCTAGGGTGCTTTATGAGTAGTGAGTAGTGATTGATCCTAAGGTGTTTTATGAGTAGTGAGTGATCCCAGGGTGCTTTATGAGTAGTGAGTGATCCCAGGGTGCTTTATGCGTAGTGAGTAGTGAGTGATCCTAGGGTGCTTTATGAGTAGTGAGTAGTGAGTGATCCCAGGGTGCTTTATGAGTAGTGAGTAGTGATCCCAGGGTGCTTTATGAGTAGTGAGTAGTGATCCCAGGGTGCTTTATGAGTAGTGAGTGATCCCAGGGTGCTTTATGAGTAGTGAGTAGTGATCCCAGGGTGCTTTATGAGTAGTGAGTAGTGATCCCAGGGTGCTATATGAGTAGTGAGTAGTGATCCCAGGGTGCTTTATGAGTAGTGAGTAGTGATCCCGGGGTGCTTTATGAGTAGTGAGTAGTGATCCCGGGGTGCTTTATGAGTAGTGAGTGTTCCCGGGGTGCTTTATGCGTAGTGAGTAGTGAGTGATCCCGGGGTGCTTTATGAGTAGTGAGTGATCCCAGGGTGCTTTATGAGTAGTGAGTAGTGATCCCAGGATGCTTTATGAGTAGTGAGTAGTGATCCCGGGGTGCTTTATGAGTAGTGAGTGTTCCCGGGGTGCTTTATGCGTAGTGAGTAGTGAGTGATCCCGGGGTGCTTTATGAGCAGTGAGTGATCCCGGGGTGCTTTATGAGTAGTGAGTGATCCCAGGGTGCTTTATGAGTAGTGAGTAGTGATCCCAGGATGCTTTATCAGTAGTGAGTAGTGATCCCGGGGTGCTTTATGAGTAGTGAGTGTTCCCGGGGTGCTTTATGCGTAGTGAGTAGTGAGTGATCCCGGGGTGCTTTATGAGTAGTGAGTGATCCCGGGGTGCTTTATGAGTAGTGAGTAGTGATCCCAGGGTGCTTTATGAGTAGTGAGTAGTGATCCTAGGGTGCTTTATGAGTAGTGAGTAGTGATTGATCCTAAGGTGTTTTATGAGTAGTGAGTGATCCCAGGGTGCTTTATGAGTAGTGAGTAGTGAGTGATCCCAGGGTGCTTTATGCGTAGTGAGTAGTGAGTGATCCTAGGGTGCTTTATGAGTAGTGAGTGATCCTAGGGTGCTTTATGATTGGTGAGTAGTGAGTGATCCTAAGGTGTTTTATGAGTAGTGAGTGATCCCAGGGTGCTTTATGAGTAGTGAGTAGTGAGTGATCCCAGGGTGCTTTATGCGTAGTGAGTAGTGAGTGATCCTAGGGTGCTTTATGAGTAGTGAGTAGTGATCCTAGGGTGCTTTATGAGTAGTGAGTAGTGAGTGATCCCGGGGTGCTTTATGAGTAGTGAGTGATCCCGGGGTGCTTTATGAGTAGTGAGTAGTGATCCCGGGGTGCTTTATGAGTAGTGAGTGATCCCGGGGTGCTTTATGAGTAGTGAGTAGTGATCCTAGGGTGCTTTATGAGTAGTGAGTAGTGATTGATCCTAAGGTGTTTTATGAGTAGTGAGTGATCCCAGGGTGCTTTATGAGTAGTGAGTAGTGAGTGATCCCAGGGTGCTTTATGCGTAGTGAGTAGTGAGTGATCCTAATGTGCTTTATGAGTAGTGAGTGATCCTAGGGTGCTTTATGAGTAGTGAGTAGTGAGTGATCCCAGGGTGCTTTATGAGTAGTGAGTGATCCTAGGGTGCTTTATGAGTAGTGAGTGATCCCAGGGTGCTTTAGGAGTAGTGAGTTATCCCGGGGTGCTTTATGAGTAGTGAGTGATCCTAGGGTGCTTTGTGAGTAGTGATTGATCCCGGGGTGCTTTATGAGTAGTGAGTGATCCCGGGGTGCTTTATGAGTAGTGAGTAGTGATCCTAGGGTGCTTTATGAGTAGTGAGTGATCCCAGGGTGCTTTATGAGTAGTGTGTAGTGATCCCAGAGTGCTTTATGAGTAGTGAGTGATCCCAGGGTGCTTTATGAGTACTGAGTGATCCCAGGCTGCTTTATGAGTAGTGAGTAGTGATCCCAGGGTGCTTTATGAGTAGTGAGTAGTGATCCCAGGGTGCTTTATGAGTAGTGAGTGATCCCGGGGTTCTTTATGAGTAGTGAGTGATCCTAGGGTGCTTTATGAGTAGTGAGTGATTCCAGGGTGCTTTATGAGTAGTGAGTAGTGATCTAATTATTCTAATTATATAGTCAGAATATAATAGTGGGCACTTTGAATAGTGTGTTTGCGATGACAACAAATTAAAATGGCAGGGATTAGTTATTGTGACAGGGTAGGAACTAAAGTGTTGATAAGTGTTTCCTAGGGGACCCTATAAGCTTTGGCTACATTGCATGTTTTCTCTTAGCTACTTCATGTAGCTAACATATTCTTTCTTTGCATATTCCTCTTCGATTTAGAAGATACTGTTGCACAAACAACATGCTAATTTAGGTCTACACCATCACTGGTATTATCAGGCTGTATTAGCTAGCTACGTTTGCTCTGACTCAGTACAGTTATTAACTAGCTAGCTATTTGCATTAGCGGCTAACAATTAGCGTCTCACAAGATTTAGGGAAACTTGCTAAGAAAATACAAAGTAGCTGTTTGCTGATGTAAGAAACACAAACTAATAGTCTCATTATAGAACGCTAGTGGAGTTAAGAAGCAAAGTGAAAACTGTTGTTGTCATGAACATTGTCGCATGTGCTGCATTGATCATGCAGACTGAACGCAAAAGTGTCTCGTGGTTGAGGAACATCAAACGCGCTCCTTGAGTAACAGGGGGCGTGGCTAGGTCTGTGTGGAAAGTGGCACCCAGAGAAAGAGCGGAGAGAGATGACTCAAGTAGCGAAGTAAACTACAACAATTGACATTACACGTGGCGTATCACATTTAACAAACCAAACATTCAAATACCGGTGTAGAAGGTAAAGTAAAAACCCAAACCGGTCCCTGCGTCAATACCGATAGACCGCCCAGCCCTAGTGACCCCACCCTGATGGTTTCTTCAGGTTTCAGATGACAGGCAGGGTAGTAGGAAGTAGAAGTCTTGAAGTAAGGGAGGGATGACTGTCTCTTGTTTGAAGACTGATTTACTGGCTGGCAGAGTGGCTGACTGACTTGCTAACTGAGTCATCAGGTTTCAGACACAACCCCATGTCACAATATCTTCAACAGCAGTTTCAACACTTCCTTTTTTTTAGCCTCTCTCTCCCCTCTCAATCTCTCCCCCTCTCTCTCCTCCCCTCTACCCCCTCTCTCTCGCCCTCTTTCTCTTCCCCTCTCAATTTCTCCCTCCCTCTCTCCCCCTCTCAATCGCTCACTCACTCCCTCTCTCTCCTCCCCTCTAATCTCTCTCTCTTCCCCTCTCCCCACAATTTCTCGCTCCCTCTCTCAGCCTCCCCTCTACCCTCTCTCTTCCCCTCTCAATCTTTCGCTCCCTTTCTCCTCCCCTGTACCCTCTCAATCTCTCTCCCGCTCTCTCCACCCGTCTACCCTTTCTCTCTCGCTCTCCCCCCTCTCAATCTCACGCTCCCTCTCTCCTCCCCTCTACCCTCTCAATCTCTCTCCCGCTCTCTCCGCCCGTCTACCCTTTCTCTCTCTCTCTCCCTCCCTTCTCAATTTCTCTCTCCCTCTCTATCCTCCCGTCCACCCTCTTTCTCTCTCTCTCTCTCCCCCCCTCTGTCCTCCCTCTGCCCTCTCTTTCTCTCTCCCGCTCTCTCCCCCCCCCTCTGTCCTCCCGTCCACCCTCTTTCTCTCTCTCTCTCTCCCCCCCCTCTGTCCTCCCTCTACCCTCTCTTTCTCTCCCCCCCCCCCCCCCCCCCCCCCTCTGTCCTACCCTCTCTTTCTCTCTCTGTTTGGAACATGTTGCTGTTAAGACTCTGTTCTAACATGTACAGCAGCACAGCCTGCCTGTAGGCCTTCCCACCCTAACTACACTACTCTACACTACTCTACACTACACGTAACATGTACAGCAGCACAGCCTGCCTGTAGGCCTTCCCACCCTAACTACACTACTCTACACTACTCTACACTACACGTAACATGTACAGCAGCACAGCCTGCCTGTAGGCCTTCCCACCCTAACTACACTACTCTACACTACTCTACACTACACGTAACATGTACAGCAGCACAGCCTGCCTGTAGGCCTTCCCACCCTAACTACACTACTCTACACTACTCTACACTACACGTAACATGTACAGCAGCACAGCCTGCCTGTAGGCCTTCCCACCCTAACTACACTACTCTACACTACTCTACACTACACGTAACATGTACAGCAGCACAGCCTGCCTGTAGGCCTTCCCACCCTAACTACACTACTCTACACTACTCTACACTACACGTAACATGTACAGCAGCACAGCCTGCCTGTAGGCCTTCCCACCCTAACTACACTACTCTACACTACTCTACACTACACGTAACATGTACAGCAGCACAGCCTGCCTGTAGGCCTTCCCACCCTAACCACACTACTCTACATTACTCTACACTACACGTAACATGTACAGCAGCACAGCCTGCCTGTAGGCCTTCCCACCCTAACTACACTACTCTACACTACTCTACACTACACGTAACATGTACAGCAGCACAGCCTGCCTGTAGGCCTTCCCACCCTAACTACACTACTCTACACTACTCTACACTACACGTAACATGTACAGCAGCACAGCCTGCCTGTAGGCCTTCCCACCCTAACTACACTACTCTACACTACTCTACACTACACGTAACATGTACAGCAGCACAGCCTGCCTGTAGGCCTTCCCACCCTAACTACACTACTCTACACTACTCTACACTACACGTAACATGTACAGCAGCACAGCCTGCCTGTAGGCCTTCCCACCCTAACTACACTACTCTACACTACTCTACACTACACGTAACATGTACAGCAGCACAGCCTGCCTGTAGGCCTTCCCACCCTAACTACACTACTCTACACTACTCTACACTACACGTAACATGTACAGCAGCACAGCCTGCCTGTAGGCCTTCCCACCCTAACTACACTACTCTACACTACTCTACACTACACGTAACATGTACAGCAGCACAGCCTGCCTGTAGGCCTTCCCACCCTAACTACACTACTCTACACTACTCTACACTACACGTAACATGTACAGCAGCACAGCCTGCCTGTAGGCCTTCCCACCCTAACTACACTACTCTACACTACTCTACACTACACGTAACATGTACAGCAGCACAGCCTGCCTGTAGGCCTTCCCACCCTAACTACACTACTCTACACTACTCTACACTACACGTAACATGTACAGCAGCACAGCCTGCCTGTAGGCCTTCCCACCCTAACTACACTACTCTACACTACTCTACACTACACGTAACATGTACAGCAGCACAGCCTGCCTGTAGGCCTTCCCACCCTAACTACACTACTCTACACTACTCTACACTACACGTAACATGTACAGCAGCACAGCCTGCCTGTAGGCCTTCCCACCCTAACTACACTACTCTACACTACTCTACACTACACGTAACATGTACAGCAGCACAGCCTGCCTGTAGGCCTTCCCACCCTAACTACACTACTCTACACTACTCTACACTACACGTAACATGTACAGCAGCACAGCCTGCCTGTAGGCCTTCCCACCCTAACTACACTACTCTACACTACTCTACACTACACGTAACATGTACAGCAGCACAGCCTGCCTGTAGGCCTTCCCACCCTAACTACACTACTCTACACTACTCTACACTACACGTAACATGTACAGCAGCACAGCCTGCCTGTAGGCCTTCCCACCCTAACTACACTACTCTACACTACTCTACACTACACGTAACATGTACAGCAGCACAGCCTGCCTGTAGGCCTTCCCACCCTAACTACACTACTCTACACTACTCTACACTACACGTAACATGTACAGCAGCACAGCCTGCCTGTAGGCCTTCCCACCCTAACTACACTACTCTACACTACTCTACACTACACGTAACATGTACAGCAGCACAGCCTGCCTGTAGGCCTTCCCACCCTAACTACACTACTCTACACTACTCTACACTACACGTAACATGTACAGCAGCACAGCCTGCCTGTAGGCCTTCCCACCCTAACCACACTACTCTACATTACTCTACACTACACGTAACATGTACAGCAGCACAGCCTGCCTGTAGGCCTTCCCACCCTAACTACACTACTCTACACTACTCTACACTACACGTAACATGTACAGCAGCACAGCCTGCCTGTAGGCCTTCCCACCCTAACTACACTACTCTACACTACTCTACACTACACGTAACATGTACAGCAGCACAGCCTGCCTGTAGGCCTTCCCACCCTAACTACACTACTCTACACTACTCTACACTACACGTAACATGTACAGCAGCACAGCCTGCCTGTAGGCCTTCCCACCCTAACTACACTACTCTACACTACTCTACACTACACGTAACATGTACAGCAGCACAGCCTGCCTGTAGGCCTTCCCACCCTAACTACACTACTCTACACTACTCTACACTACACGTAACATGTACAGCAGCACAGCCTGCCTGTAGGCCTTCCCACCCTAACTACACTACTCTACACTACTCTACACTACACGTAACATGTACAGCAGCACAGCCTGCCTGTAGGCCTTCCCACCCTAACCACACTACTCTACACTACTCTACACTACACGTAACATGTACAGCAGCACAGCCTGCCTGTAGGCCTTCCCACCCTAACTACACTACTCTACACTACTCTACACTACACGTAACATGTACAGCAGCACAGCCTGCCTGTAGGCCTTCCCACCCTAACTACACTACTCTACACTACTCTACACTACACGTAACATGTACAGCAGCACAGCCTGCCTGTAGGCCTTCCCACCCTAACCACACTACTCTACACTACTCTACACTACACGTGTCATTTTATGTTGGTAGTTGTTAGGGTTTCTATGAAAGAGAAACGTCACATTGTAGCCAATGCGTGACTAATTCCATGAGTACCAGACCAGTGCTCCATGTTTAGAACAGGATGCAGGAACAGATCCAGAGTCTCAGAAAGTGTGAGGGCATGAGGCTGGCCAGAAACCCCCCCCCCACACACAATCTGGAAAGAAAAGGTGCTATCTAGAACCTAAAAGGGTTCTTTGGCTGTCGCCATTGGATAACCCATTGAAGAACCCTATTTGGTTCCAGGGAGAACCCTTTTGGTTACGTGTAGAACCCTTTTTAGTTCCTTGTAGAGCCCTTTCCACAGAGGGTTCTCCCTGGAGCCAAAAAGGGTTATCCTATGGGGACAGTTCAATACAGTAAACTGAAGTAGAGTTAAGTACAGTACAGTAAACTGAAGTAGAGTATAGTTCAGTACAGTAAACAGAAGGAGAGTTCAGTACAGTAAACTGAAGTAGAGTATAGTTCAGTACAGTAAACCGAAGTAGAGTTCAGTACAGTAAACTGAAGTATAGTTCAGTACAGTAAACTGAAGTATAGTTCAGTACAGTACAGTAAACTGAAGTAGAGTTCAGTACAGTAAACTGAAGTAGAGTATAGTACAGTACAGTAAACTGAAGTAGAGTTCAGTACAGTAAACTGAAGTAGAGTTCAGTACAGTAAACTGAAGTAGAGTTCAGTACAGTAAACTGAAGTAGAGTATAGTTCAGTACAGTAAACTGAAGTAGAGTATAGTTCAGTACAGTAAACTGAAGTAGAGTATAGTTCAGTACAGTAAACTGAAGTAGAGTATAGTTCAGTACAGTAAACTGAAGTAGAGTTCAGTACAGTAAACTGAAGTAGAGTTCAGTACAGTAAACTGAAGTAGAGTTCAGTACAGTAAACTGAAGTAGAGTATAGTTCAGTACAGTAAACTGAAGTAGAGTATAGTACAGTAAACTGAAGTAGAGTTCAGTACAGTAAACTGAAGTATAGTTCAGTACAGTAAACTGAAGAAGAGTATAGTTCAGTATAGTAATCAGAAGTAGAGTATAGTTCGGTATAGTAATCTGACGTAGAGTATAGTTCGGTATAGTAATCTGACGTAGAGCATTGGTCAGTACAGTAAACTGAAGTGGACTATAGTTCAGTATAGTAATCTGAAGTACAGTGCAGTATAGTAATCAGAAGTAGAGTATAGTTCGGTATAGTAATCTGACGTAGAGCATTGGTCAGTACAGTAAACTGAAGTGGAGTATAGTTCAGTATAGTACTCTGAAGTACAGTGCAGTATAGTACTCTGAAGTAGAGTATAGTTCAGTATAGTAATCTGACGCGGAGTATAGTTCAGTATAGTAATCTGAAGTAGAGTATAGTTCAGTATAGTAATCTGAAGTACAGTGCAGTATAGTAATCTGAAAGAGAATATACGTCGGTATAGTAATCTGAAGTAGAGTATAGTCCAGTACAGTAAACTGAAGCAGAGTATAGTTCAGAATAGTAATCTGTAGTAGAGTATAGTTCAGTACAGTAAACCGAAGGAGAGTTCAGTACAGTAAACTGAAGTAGAGTATAGTTCAGTACAGTAAACCGAAGTAGAGTTCAGTACAGTAAACTGAAGTAGAGTATAGTTCAGTACAGTAAACTGAAGTGGAGTTCAGTACAGTAAACTGAAGTATAGTATAGTTCTGTATAGTAATATGAAGTACAGTATAGTTTGGCACAGTAAACTGAAGTATAGTTCAGTACAGTAAACTGAAGTATAGTTCAGTATAGTAATCTGAAGTATAGTTCAGTACAGTAAACTGAAGTATAGTTCAGTATAGTAATCTGAAGTATAGTGCAGTACAGTAAACTGAAGTAGAGTTAGTTCAGTACAGTACACTTAAGTATAGTGCAGTACAGTAAACTGAAGTAGAGTATAGTTCAGTACAGTACAGTAATCTGAAGTAGATTATAGTTCAGTACAGTAAACTGAAGTAGAGTATAGTGCAGTACAGTAAACTGAAGTAGAGTATAGTTCAGTACAGTCAACTGAAGTATAGTTCAGTACAGTAAACTGAAGTAGTGTTCAGTACAGTACAGTAAACTGAAATAGAGCATAGTTCAGTACAGTAAACTGAAGTATAGTACAGTAAACTGAAGTAAAGTGTAGTTCAGTACAGTAAACTGAAGTAGTGTTCAGTACAGTAAACTGAAGTAGAGCTCAGTACAGTAAACTGAAGTAGAGTATAGTTCAGTATAGTAAACTGAAGTAGAGTATAGTTCAGTACAGTAAACTGAAGTAGAGTTCAGTACAGTAAACTGAAGTAAAGTTCAGTACAGTAAACTGAAGTAAAGTTCAGTACAGTAAACTGAAGTAGAGGATAGTTCAGTACAGTAAACTGAAGTATAGTTCAGTACAGTAAACTGAAGTAAAGTTCAGTACAGTAAACTGAAGTAGAGGATAGTTCAGTATAGTAAACTGAAGTAGAGTATAGTTCAGTATAGTAAACTGAAGTAGAGTATAGTTCAGTTCAGTAAACTGAAGCAGAGTTCAGTACAGTAAACTGAAGTAGAGTTCAGTACAGTAAACTGAAGTAGAGTATAGTTCAGTACAGTAAACTGAAGTAGAGTTCAGTACAGTACAGTAAACTGAAGTAGAGTATAGTTCAGTATAGTAAACTGAAGTAGAGTATAGTTCAGTACAGTAAACTGAAGTAGAGTATAGTTCAGTACGGTAAACTGAAGTATAGTTCAGTACAGTAAACTGAAGTAAAGTTCAGTACAGTAAACTGAAGTAGAGGATAGTTCAGTATAGTAAACTGAAGTAGAGTATAGTTCAGTATAGTAAACCGAAGTAGAGTATAGTTCAGTATAGTAAACTGAAGTAGAGTATAGTTCAGTACAGTAAACTGAAGTAGAGTATAGCTCAGTATAGTTAACTGAAGTAGAGTATAGTTCAGTATAGTAAACTGAAGTAGAGTATAGTTCAGTGCAGTAAACTGAAGTAGAGTTCAGTTCAGTACAGTAAACTGAAGTAGAGTAGAGTTCAGTACAGTAAACTGAAGTATAGTTCAGTATAGTAAACTGAAGTATAGTTCAGTACAGTAAACTGAAGTAGAGTATAGTACAGTAAACTGAAGTAGAGTATAGTTCAGTACACTTGACTGAAGTAGAGTATAGTTCAGTATAGTAAACTGAAGTAGAGTATAGTTCAGTACAGTAAACCGAAGTACAGGTCGGTACAGTAAACTGAAGTATAGTTCAGTACAGTAAACTGAAGTAAAGTTCAGTACAGTAAACTGAAGCAGAGTATAGTTCAGTACAGTAAACTGAAGTAGAGTATAGCTCAGTATAGTAAACTGAAGAAGAGTATAGTTCAGTATAGTAAACTGAAGTAGAGTAGAGTTCAGTATAGTAAACTGAAGTAGAGTATAGTTCAGTGCAGTAAACTGAAGTAGAGTATAGTTCAGTATAGTAAACTGAAGTAGAGTATAGTTCAGTGCAGTAAACTGAAGTAGAGTATAGTAAACTGAAGTAGAGTATAGTTCAGTACAGTAAACTGAAGTAGAGTATAGTTCAGTATAGTAAACTGAAGTAGAGTATAGTTCAGTGCAGTAAACTGAAGTAGAGTTCAGTTCAGTACAGTAAACTGAAGTAGAGTAGAGTTCAGTACAGTAAACTGAAGTATAGTTCAGTATAGTAAACTGAAGTATAGTTCAGTACAGTAAACTGAAGTAGAGTTCAGTACAGTACAGTAAACTGAAGTATAGTTCAGTACAGTAAACTGAAGTATAGTTCAGTAGAGTAAACTGAAGTAGAGTAGAGTTCAGTACAGTAAACTGAAGTATAGTTCAGTAGAGTAAACTGGAGTATAGTTCAGTACAGTAAACTGAAGTATAGTTCAGTACAGTAAACTGACATAGATTATAGTACAGTAAACTGAAGTAGAGTTCAGTACAGTAAACTGAAGTAGAGTATAGTTCAGTATAGTAAACTGAAGTAGAGTATAGTTCAGTACAGTAAACTGAAGTAGAGTATAGTTCAGTATAGTAAACTGAAGTAGAGTATAGTTCAGTGCAGTAAACTGAAGTAGAGTTCAGTTCAGTACAGTAAACTGAAGTAGAGTAGAGTTCAGTACAGTAAACTGAAGTATAGTTCAGTATAGTAAACTGAAGTATAGTTCTGTACAGTAAACTGAAGTAGAGTATAGTACAGTAAACTGAAGTAGAGTATAGTTCAGTACAGTAAACTGAAGTAGAGTATAGTTCAGTACAGTAAACTGAAGTAGAGTATAGTTCAGTATAGTAAACTGAAGTAGAGTATAGTTCAGTACAGTAAACCGAAGTACAGTTCAGTACAGTAAACTGAAGTAGAGTATAGTACAGTAAACTGAAGTATAGTTCAGTATAGTAAACTGAAGTAGAGTATAGTTCAGTACAGTAAACTGAAGTAGAGTTCAGTACAGTACAGTAAACTGAAGTAGAGTATCGTACAGTAAACTGAAGTAGAGTATAGTACAGTAAACTGAAGTAGAGTAGAGTTCAGTATAGTAAACTGAAGTAGAGTTCAGTACAGTAAACTGAAGTAGAGTATAGTTCAGTACAGTAAACTGAAGTAGAGTATAGTTCAGTACAGTAAACTGAAGTAGAGTATAGTTCAGTACAGTAAACTGAAGTAGAGTATAGTACAGTAAACTGAAGTAGAGTATAGTTCAGTACAGTAAACTGAAGTAGAGTATAGTACAGTAAACTGAAGTAGAGTAGAGTTCAGTACAGTAAACCGAAGTAGAGTATAGTACAGTAAACTGAAGTATAGTTCAGTATAGTAAACTGAAGTAGAGTATAGTTCAGTGCAGTAAACTGAAGTAGAGTTCAGTTCAGTACAGTAAACTGAAGTAGAGTAGAGTTCAGTACAGTAAACTGAAGTATAGTTCAGTATAGTAAACTGAAGTATAGCTCAGTACAGTAAACTGAAGTAGAGTATAGTACAGTAAACTGAAGTAGAGTATAGTTCAGTACAGTAAACTGAAGTAGAGTATAGTTCAGTATAGTAAACTGAAGTAGAGTATAGTTCAGTACAGTAAACCGAAGTACAGTTCAGTACAGTAAACTGAAGTAGAGTATAGTACAGTAAACTGAAGTATAGTTCAGTATAGTAAACTGAGGTAGAGTATAGTTCAGTACAGTAAACTGAAGTAGAGTTCAGTACAGTACAGTAAACTGAAGTAGAGTATCGTACAGTAAACTGAAGTAGAGTATAGTACAGTAAACTGAAGTAGAGTAGAGTTCAGTATAGTAAACTGAAGTAGAGTTCAGTACAGTAAACTGAAGTAGAGTATAGTTCAGTACAGTAAACTGAAGTAGAGTATAGTTCAGTACAGTAAACTGAAGTAGAGTATAGTTCAGTACAGTAAACTGAAGTAGAGTATAGTACAGTAAACTGAAGTAGAGTATAGTTCAGTACAGTAAACTGAAGTAGAGTATAGTACAGTAAACTGAAGTAGAGTAGAGTTCAGTACAGTAAACCGAAGTAGAGTATAGTACAGTAAACTGAAGTATAGTTCAGTATAGTAAAGTGAAGTAGAGTATAGTTCAGTACAGTAAACTGAAGTAGAGTATCGTACAGTAAACTGAAGTAGAGTATAGTACAGTAAACTGAAGTAGAGTATAGTTCAGTACAGTAAACTGAAGTAGAGTATAGTTCAGTACAGTAAACTGAAGTAGAGTATAGTTCAGTACAGTAATCCGAAGTACAGTTCAGTACAGTAAACCGAAGTAGAGTATAGTACAGTAAACTGAAGTATAGTTCAGTATAGTAAACTGAAGTAGAGTATAGTTCAGTACAGTAAACTGAAGTAGAGTTCAGTACAGTACAGTAAACTGAAGTAGAGTATAGTACAGTAAACTGAAGTAGAGTAGAGTTCAGTATAGTAAACTGAAGTAGAGTAGAGTTCAATATAGTAAACTGAAGTAGAGTTCAGTACAGTAAACTGAAGTAGAGTATAGTTCAGTACAGTAAACTGAAGTAGAGTATAGTTCAGTACAGTAAACTGAAGTAGAGTATAGTTCAGTACAGTAAACTGAAGTAGAGTATAGTACAGTAAACTGAAGTAGAGTATAGTTCAGTACAGTAAACTGAAGTAGAGTATAGTACAGTAAACTGAAGTAGAGTAGAGTTCAGTACAGTAAACCGAAGTAGAGTATAGTACAGTAAACTGAAGTATAGTTCAGTATAGTAAACTGAAGTAGAGTATAGTTCAGTGCAGTAAACTGAAGTAGAGTTCAGTTCAGTACAGTAAACTGAAGTAGAGTAGAGTTCAGTACAGTAAACTGAAGTATAGTTCAGTATAGTAAACTGAAGTATAGCTCAGTACAGTAAACTGAAGTAGAGTATAGTACAGTAAACTGAAGTAGAGTATAGTTCATTACAGTAAACTGAAGTAGAGTATAGTTCAGTATAGTAAACTGAAGTAGAGTATAGTTCAGTACAGTAAACCGAAGTACAGTTCAGTACAGTAAACTGAAGTAGAGTATAGTACAGTAAACTGAAGTATAGTTCAGTATAGTAAACTGAAGTAGAGTATAGTTCAGTACAGTAAACTGAAGTAGAGTTCAGTACAGTACAGTAAACTGAAGTAGAGTATCGTACAGTAAACTGAAGTAGAGTATAGTACAGTAAACTGAAGTAGAGTAGAGTTCAGTATAGTAAACTGAAGTAGAGTTCAGTACAGTAAACTGAAGTAGAGTATAGTTCAGTACAGTAAACTGAAGTAGAGTATAGTTCAGTACAGTAAACTGAAGTAGAGTATAGTTCAGTACAGTAAACTGAAGTAGAGTATAGTACAGTAAACTGAAGTAGAGTATAGTTCAGTACAGTAAACTGAAGTAGAGTATAGTACAGTAAACTGAAGTAGAGTAGAGTTCAGTACAGTAAACCGAAGTAGAGTATAGTACAGTAAACTGAAGTATAGTTCAGTATAGTAAAGTGAAGTAGAGTATAGTTCAGTACAGTAAACTGAAGTAGAGTATCGTACAGTAAACTGAAGTAGAGTATAGTACAATAAACTGAAGTAGAGTATAGTTCAGTACAGTAAACTGAAGTAGAGTATAGTTCAGTACAGTAAACTGAAGTAGAGTATAGTTCAGTACAGTAAACCGAAGTACAGTTCAGTACAGTAAACCGAAGTAGAGTATAGTACAGTAAACTGAAGTATAGTTCAGTATAGTAAACTGAAGTAGAGTATAGTTCAGTACAGTAAACTGAAGTAGAGTTCAGTACAGTACAGTAAACTGAAGTAGAGTATAGTACAGTAAACTGAAGTAGAGTAGAGTTCAGTATAGTAAACTGAAGTAGAGTAGAGTTCAGTATAGTAAACTGAAGTAGAGTATAGTTCAGTACAGTAAACTGAAGTAGAGTATAGTACAGTACAGTAAACTGAAGTAGAGTATAGTTCAGTACAGTAAACTGAAGTAGAGTAGAGTTCAGTATAGTAAACTGAAGTAGAGTATAGTACAGTAAACTGAAGTAGAGTATAATTCAGTACAGTAAACTGAAGTAGAGTATAGTTCAGTACAGTAAACTGAAGTAGAGTAGAGTTCAGTACAGTAAACTGAAGTATAGTTCAGTATAGTAAACTGAAGTAGAGTATAGTTCAGTACAGTAAACTGAAGTATAGTTCAGTATAGTAAACTGAAGTATAGTTCAGTACAGTAAACTGAAGTAGAGTATAGTACAGTAAACTGAAGTAGAGTATAGTTCAGTGCAGTAAACTGAAGTAGAGTATAGTTCAGTATAGTAAACTGAAGTAGAGTATAGTTCAGTACAGTAAACCGAAGTACAGTTCAGTACAGTAAACTGAAGTAGAGTATAGTACAGTAAACTGAAGTATAGTTCAGTACAGTAAACTGAAGTAGAGTGTAGTTCAGTACAGTAAACTGAAGTAGAGTTCAGTACAGTACAGTAAACTGAAGTAGAGTATCGTACAGTAAACTGAAGTAGAGTATAGTACAGTAAACTGAAGTATAGTTCAGTATAGTAAACTGAAGTAGAGTAGAGTTCAGTATAGTAAACTGAAGTAGAGTTCAGTACAGTAAACTGAAGTAGAGTATAGTTCAGTACAGTAAACTGAAGTAGAGTATAGTTCAGTACAGTAAACTGAAGTAGAGTATAGTTCAGTACAGTAAACTGAAGTAGAGTTCAGTACAGTAAACTGAAGTAGAGTATCGTACAGTAAACTGAAGTAGAGTAGAGTTCAGTATAGTAAACTGAAGTAGAGTTCAGTACAGTACAGTAAACTGAAGTAGAGTTCAGTACAGTAAACTGAAGTAGAGTAGAGTTCAGTACAGTAAACTGAAGTAGAGTTCAGTACAGTAAACTGAAGTAGAGTTCAGTACAGTAAACTGAAGTAGAGTTCAGTACAGTAAACTGAAGTAGAGAATAGTTCAGTATAGTAAACTGAAGTAGAGTATAGTACAGTACAGTAAACTGAAGTAGAGTAGAGTTCAGTACAGTAAACTGAAGTAGAGTTCAGTACAGTAAACTGAAGTAGAGTTCAGTACAGTAAACTGAAGTATAGTATAGTTCAGTACAGTAAACTGAAGTAGAGTAGAGTTCAGTACAGTAAACTGAAGTAGAGTATAGTTCAGTATAGTAAACTGAAGTAGAGTATAGTACAGTACAGTAAACTGAAGTAGAGTAGAGTTCAGTACAGTAAACTGAAGTAGAGTTCAGTACAGTAAACTGAAGTAGAGTTCAGTACAGTAAACTGAAGTATAGTATAGTTCAGTACAGTAAACTGAAGTAGAGTAGAGTTCAGTACAGTAAACTGAAGTAGAGTTCAGTACAGTAAACTGAAGTAGAGTATAGTACAGTAAACTGAAGTATAGTATAGTTCAGTACAGTAAACTGAAGTATAGGCCAGTACAGTAAACTGAAGTAGAGTATAGTTCAGTACAGTAAACTGAAGTATAGTTCAGTACAGTAAACTGAAGTATAGTTCAGTACAGTAAACTGAAGTATAGTTCAGTACAGTAAACTGAAGTAGAGTAGAGTTCAGTACAGTAAACTGAAGTATAGTTCAGAACAGTAAACTGAAGTAGAGTATAGTTCAGTACAGTAGAGCAGTGGTTCTCAAACTGGGGGTCGCGAGTGTGAAACTGAATGGGGAAAAATACATATTTTTCAAATAAAATAAATGAATCTGAAAAAATACAGATTTTTTATACAGATTTTAATAGGCTACATATACCATTGGTATTTATATTTCTGCCTTTGTCTGTTTGATGTGGTTACAAGCATTGGCCTGCTGTAATTGCTCCAAATTCTTATGTCAAAAAAAAAGATCCTTTAACATGGGCTGGGTTGCCAGATCCTGACCCTAGTATTCCCCCTTTAACATGGGCTGGGTTGCCAGATCCTGACCCTAGTATTCCCCCTTTAACATGGGCTGGGTTGCCAGATCCTGAACCTAGTATTCCCCCTTTAACATGGGCTGGGTTACCAGATCCTGAACCTAGTATTCCCCCTTTAACATGGGCTGGGTTGCCAGATTCTGCCGGAGTCTTCCCCCTTTAACATTTTTATTTTTTTATTTTTTTATTTCACCTTTATTTAACCAGGTAGGCAAATTGAGAACACGTTCTCATTTACAATTGCGACCTGGCCAAGATAAAGCAAAGCAGTTCGACACATACAACAACACATAGTTACACATGGAGTAAAACAAACATACAGTCAATAATACAGTGAAAATAAGTCTATATACAATATGAGCAAGTGAGGTGAGATAAGGGAGGTGAAGGCAAACAAAATATATATATAAATAAATAAAATAAAAAAATATATAAAAAGGCCATGGTGGCGAAGTAAATACAATATAGCAAGTAAAAAAAATAACACTGGAATGGTTGGTTTGCAGTGGAAGAAGGTGCAAAGTAGAGATAGAAATAATGGGGTGCAAAGGAGCAAAATAAATAAATACAGTAGGTAAAGAGGTAGTTGTTTGGGCTAAATTATAGATGGGCTATGTACAGGTGCAGTAATCTATGAGCTGCTCTGACAGCTGGTGCTTAAAGCTAGTGAGGGAGATAAGTGTTTCCAGTTTCAGAGATTTTTGTAGTTCGTTCCAGTCATTGGCAGCAGAGAACTGGAAGGAGAGGCGGCCAAAGGAAGAATTGGTTTTGGGGGTGACCAGAGAGATATACCTGCTGGAGCGCGTGCTACGGGTGGGCGTTGCTATGGTGACCAGCGAGCTGAGATAAGGGGGTACTTTACCTAGCAGGGTCTTGTAGATGACCTGGAGCCAGTGGGTTTGGCGACGAGTGTGAAGCGAGGGCCAGCCAACGAGAGCGTACAGGTCGCAGTGGTGGGTAGTATATGGGGCTTTGGTGACAAAACGGATGGCACTGTGATAGACTGCATCCAATTTATTGAGTAGGGTTTTGGAGGCTATTTTGTAAATGACATCACCGAAGTCGAGAATTGGTAGGATGGTCAGTTTTACAAGGGTATGTTTGGCAGCATGAGTGAAGGATGCTTTGTTGCGGAATAGGAAGCCGATTCTAGATTTAACTTTGGATTGGAGATGCTTGATGTGAGTCTGGAAGGAGAGTTTACAGTCTAACCAGACACCTAGGTATTTGTAGTTGTCCACATATTCTAAGTCAGAGCCGTCCAGAGTAGTGATGCTGGACAGGCAGGCAGGTGCAGGCAGCGATCGGTTGAAGAGCATGCATTTAGTTTTACTTGTATTTAAGAGCAATTGGAGGCCACGGAAGGAGAGTTGTATGGCATTGAAGCTCGCCTGGAGGGTTGTTAACACAGTGTCAAGAGAAGGGCCAGAAGTATACAGAATAGTGTTGTCTGCGTAGATGTGGATCAGAGACTCACCAGCAGCAAGAGCGACATCATTGATGTATACAGGGAAGAGAGTCGGTCCAAGAATTGAACCCTGTGGCACCCCCATAGAGACTGCCAGAGGTCCGGACAACAGACCATCCGATTTGACACACTGAACTCGATCAGAGAAGTAGTTGGTGAACCAGGCGAGGCAATCATTAGAGAAACCAAGGCTGTCGAGTCTGCCGATGAGGATGTGGTGATTGACAGAGTCAAAAGCCTTGGCCAGGTCAATGAATATGGCTGCACAGTACTGTTTCCTATCGATAGCGGTTAAGATATCGTTTATGACCTTGAGCGTGGCTAAGGTGCACCCATGACCAGCTCTGAAACCAGATTGCATAGCGGAGAAGGTATGGTGGGATTCGAGATGGTCGGTAATCTGTTTGTTGACTTGGCTTTCGAAGACCTTAGAAAGGCAGGGTAGGATAGATATAGGTCTGTAGCAGTTTGGGTCTAGAGCGTCTCCCCCTTTGAAGAGGGGGATAACCGCAGCTGCTTTCCAATCTTTGGGAATCTCAGACGACACGAAAGAGAGGTTGAAAAGGCTGGTAATAGGGGTGGCAACAATTTCAGCAGATAGTTTTAGAAAGAAAGGGTCCAGATTATCTAGCCCGGCTGATTTGTAAGGGTCCAGATTTTGCAGCTCTTTCAGAACATCAGCTGACTGTATTTGGGAGAAAGAGAAATGGGGAAGGCTTGGGCGAGTAGCAGAGGGGAGGGCAGTGCTGTTGACCGGGGTAGGGGTAGCCAGGTGGAAAGCATGGCCAGCCATAGAAAAATGCTTATTGAAATTCTCAATTATAATAGATTTGTCGGTGGTGACAGTATTTCCTATCTTCAGTGCAGTTGGAAGCTGGGAGGAGGTGTTCTTATTCTCCATGGACTTTACAGTGTCCCAGAACTTTTTTGAGTTTGTGTTGCAGGAAGCAAATTTCTGCTTGAAAAAGCTAGCCTTGGCTTTTCTAACTGCCTGTGTATACTGGTTTCTAGCTTCCCTGAAAAGTTGCATATCACGGGGGCTGTTCGATGCTAATGCAGAACGCCATAGGATGTTTTTCTGTTGGTTAAGGGCAGTCAGGTCAGGAGAGAACCAAGGGCTATATCTGTTCCTGGTTCTAAATTTCTTGAATGGGGCATGCTTATTCAAGATGGTGAGGAAGGCATTTTTAAAAAATATCCAGGCATCCTCTACTGACGGGATGAGATCAATATACTTCCAGGATACCTCGGCCAGGTCGATTAGAAAGGCCTGCTCGCTGAAGTGTTTCAGGGAGCGTTTGACAGTGATGAGTGGAGGTCGTTTGATCGCTGACCCATTACGGATACAGGCAATGAGGCAGTGATCGCTGAGATCTTGGTTGAAAACAGCAGAGGTGTATTTTGAGGGCAAGTTGGTTAAGATGATGTCTATGAGGGTACCCGTGTTTACGGAATTGGGGTGATACCTGGTAGGTTCATTGATAATTTGTGTGAGATTGAGGGCATCAAGCTTAGATTGTAGGATGGCTGGGGTGTTAAGCATGTTCCAATTTAGGTCGCCTAGCAGCACAAGCTCTGAAGATAGATGGGGGGCAATCAGTTCACATATGGTGTCCAGAGCACAGCTGGGGCAGAGGGTGGTCTATAGCAGGCGGCAACAGTGAGAGACTTGTTTTTAGAGAGGTGGATTTTTAAAAGTAGGAGTTCAAATTGTTTCGGAACAGTAAGATAGTAAAACAGAACTCTGCAGGCAATCCTTGCAGTAGATTGTAACACCGCCCCCTTTGGCCGTTCTATCTTGTCTGAAAATCTTGTAGTTAGGGATGAAAATGTCAGAATTTTTGGTGGTCTTCCTAAGCCAGGATTCAGACACGGCTAAAACATCTGGGTTGGCAGAGTGTGCTAAAGCAGTGAACAAAACAAACTTAGGGAGGAGGCTTCTAATGTTAACATGCATGAAACCAAGGCTATTACGGTTACAGAAGTCATCAAAAGAGAGCGCCTGGGGAATAGGAGTGGAGCTAGGTACTGCAGGGCCTGGATTCACCTCTACATCACCAGAGGAACAGAGGAGGAGTAGGATAAGGGTACGGCTAAAAGCTATGAGAATTGGTCGTTTGGAACGTCTAGAACAGAGAGTAATAGGAAGTTTCTGGGGGCGATGAAATAAGTTCAAGGAATAATGTACAGACAAACGTATGGTAGGATGTGAATACAGTGGAGGTAAACCTAGGTAATGGATGATGATGAGAGAGATATAGTCTCTAGAAACATCATTGAAACCAGGTGATGTCATCGCATATGTGGGTGGTGGAACTGAGAGGTTGGATATATAGTGAGCAGGGCTAGAGGCTCTACAGTGAAATAAGCCAATAAACACTAACCAGAACAGCAATGGACAAGGCATATTTACATTAAGGAGAGGCATGCTTAATCGAGTGATCATAAGGGTCCAGTGAGTAGAGGTTGGTTGGGGGCACGGCGATCCAGACAGCTGGCCGGGTAGCTGGCTATCGGTAGCAAGATAACATAGGATGGAGGTCTGTTTTTATATTTTTTTTATTTATTTTTTTGTCACCTCGTTCGTTTCCGTCGGTAGATTAGTGGGGTTCCGTGTGGTAGAGGGGATCGATCCAATTGGCAAAATAGATATAGTGACCCAGGAAAAAAGAAAAAAAAAATTGTCCGGTATATTTAATTAGATAGCAGCCGATAAGACAGCTAATAATTAGCAGATGGGTATTCAGAAACGTCGCAATGGAAAAGCCTGTTGAAACCACCTCGGAGAATTACGTCGGCAGACCAGTCGTGATGGATCGGCGGGGCTCCGTGTCCAGTCCAGTCCAATTGGCAAAAGAGGTATTGTAGCCCAATAATTCGCTGGTAGGCCTCTTCGGCTAGCCGGCAGATGGGCCTAGCTCGAGGCTAGCTCAAGGCTAACTGGTGCTTGTTTCGGGACAGAGGTATTAGCCAGTAGTAGCCACCTGGTTGCAGCTAGCTAGCGACGATGATCCGGTGTAATTGTCCAGAGCTTGCGTCAGGAATCCGGTGATGTGGTAGAGAAAAAGCAGTCCTATATTCTCTGGGTTGATATCGCGCCTGCAGACTGGCAGGTATTTGCCCGAGCTGAAGCTGGCTGGTGTCCGAGTTAAGGGCGAAGACCGCAGCAGTGGCTAACTGACTACTAGCTAGTAGCTAGTTATCTGGCTAGCTTCTGATTGGGGTTACGGTTCTAAAGTATAAAAAATAGCAGATCCGTACCACATTGGGTGAGGCGGGTTGCGGGAATGTATATTCAGTTCCAAGATGGAAAGTGAAATTAAAATATATACGAAATGTATACAAAAAAATACGAGGACTATTTACGCGGGACAAGACGGGACAAGACAAGACAAACACACGTCCGACTGCTACGCCTTCTTGGAACCAAACGTGGGTTTTGTTACCAGTTCCTGAACCTAGTATTCCCCCTTTAACATGGGCTGGGTTGCCAGATTCGGCCGGAGTCTTCCCCCTTTAACATGGGTTTTGTTACCAGTTCCTGAACCTAGTATTCCCCCTTTAACATGGGCTGGGTTGCCAGATTCGGCTGGAGTCTTCCCCCTTTAACATGGGTTTTGTTACCAGTTCCTGAACCTAGTATTCCCCCTTTAACATGGGCTGGGTTGCCAGATTCGGCCGGAGTCTTCCCCCTTTAACATGGGTTTTGTTACCAGTTCCTGAACCTAGTATTCCCCCTTTAACATGGGCTGGGTTGCCAGATTCGGCCGGATTCTTTCCCCTTTAACATGGGTTTTGTTACCAGATCCTGAACCTAGTATTCCCCCTTTAACATGGGCTGGGTTGCCAGATCCTGAACCTAGAATTCCCCCATTAACAGCATTGAAGGTGGTGGTAATGAGATTAAAGCAGATCAGCTGTGTCTCCGTTTACATTAGAACACACACACACACACACACACATTTAGTGGGACTTAAGAGATGTGATACTGTTCTGGCGGCTTGGCTTGGCCTTTAAAACCTCACACACTGTTAACTGAGCCACTCGATGAAACATAAATAGACACACACACTCACGAGAGTGCCCCGCACACACAAGTGGTCCAATTTTATAACAAGATGCCCATTGTAGGTGTTGGCAGTAACTCTCACCACACACACACACACTGGCCAGAGATACAAGCATGTGGTGTAAAAGAGGAAGTAGGGAGAAAATTACTTTTTTTTCTGTCTCTCTCGCTCTGTCTCTTTCTCTGTCTCTCTCTCTCTCTCTCTCTCTCTCTCTCTGTCTCTCTCTGTCTCTCTCTCTCTCTCTCTGTCTGTCTGTCTTTCTGTCTGTCTCTCTGTCTGTGTCTCTGTGTCTCTGTCTCCCTCTGTGTATCTCCTCTCTGTCTCTCTCTCTCTCTCTCTCTGTCTCTCTCTGTCTCCCTCTGTCTCTGTCTCTCTCTCTGATGCCTAGTCACTATACCCTGCCTTCATGTACACATCTACCTCTCATACCCCTGCACATTGATTTGGTACTGGTACTCCCTTTATATATTTGATTCCTCCTGTTTTACTATTTGTAGATTTAAAAAAAAAACTGCAGCGTTGGGATGGGTTCGTTGAGAAGGCCCCTGTGCTGTGTTCGACAAGTCTATTGGCAGCTAGAATAGTGACTGTGATTCCTACAGTGTGTGTGTGTGTGTGTGTGTGTGTGTGTGTGTGTGTGTGTGTGTGTGTGTGTGTGTGTGTGTGTGTGTGTGTGTGTGTGTGTGTGTGTGTGTGTGTGTGTGTGTGTGTGTGTGTGTGTGTGTGTGTCAACCCGCCGGACAGAAGGAGCCTGAGAAGTTGATACTAAGCGGGAGATGCAGCCAGTCAAGATGCTCTCGATGGTGCAGCTGTAGAACTTTTGTTTTTTAAATGATTGACGAAAAAAGTATGGTCCAACCGATTTGGATGTCTCACCGCACCCTCTTATGTCATGTCTTGACGAATTAAAAGTTTAAATTGTAAAACTTCTGACAGACAACTTTCTAACTCCGCCCATAGCTTGTGGATGTTAACAACCAGAATGCAATAACTATTGTGTCAATGTTAGTTTTTACACTTCAGACTCTGCCTTTGTGCTGTAGAATTTGTGATTTTCAACTCTTGTGTAATAAATTATATACATTTACATTTCCGTTAACTGTCATTTTGTTAGTTATGTTCTAACATTCCCTACATCTTGTGCCAATATCAGCTCTTTTTAAGTCTTGGTTCCAATAGTTTCACATTTTTCTAAGAGATTGTCAGTTGGGTAGGCTCTCTGCAAGGTTTTGTATATCTTACCTATCATATTAATATCCTTTTCTGACTCAAGTAGGATGACTTCAAATATGCATTTTGTTAAATTAAGCTTTTAAGTTGCATGTATTTTGAAAATATTGGTCAGTCCAAAAATTGCTTTTTAATTCTGTATTTTTTCTGTAACCAAGTAATTTACGGTTTCTATGCCTTTTAGTTTTCCATGTGTACCAATGTATCTGTGAAATCTGAAAAGCTATCCAAGAATTGTTCCTTAAGATTGTGTTTCTATGGAGGGATATTGGTTCTTGTAGAATATGTTTCATCTTCTTCCATATTGTTATAGTGTTAAGTTGTTAATGTTCTTTATCCTTTAATAAATAGAAACATAAAAAAGATTCTGGGGACGAGCACATCTTCACTATGTTGTTCCTGTTTACTGCATTTAACTAGACGTGACCGACCAGCTCGATTCGGTCTTACAGTATGTAGCAAAATTTGATATATATATTTTTTTTTACATTGGATAAAAGTAGAAACAGAGAGAGAAAATGGTGTATGATACACTACAGTTGAGGAACAATGGGGAAAGTAATTCTGCTTTGAAAGTTGATAAACTTGTAACCTCAATTTTGAGAAAATGGCACTTGAATGTTTTGGTACACCTACTGGAGAGCTCTTCTTTGTCTACACCCACTCAGCATTGTTCACACCCACAGGCTGATTTAGAGTCTATTGACAGTTGTCGCAGTGACATCATGAACATTCTATTGTCGTCCGATATCAAACTTGTCGTTATGAAAAAGTATAAACACAAAAACTACAGGCTGCATGACATCAGCAGCCTGGTGGTCCAAAATAACATAACTTGTGTATTTTAACACCAACAAACCCACCCGTTTTAAAAATGAATTTAGTATGTCAAACCAGGCAACAAAAGCAACTTTTCAAAACAATGTCTTGGTTTGTTTCTAGCTTGTGATCTTTGAGCTAGCTAATGTTAAGTTAGCTGGCTAGCCAGTTCAAATAATGACCATATCATATAGCTGTCTTCACTTTAGCTCATTTGTCTTCATTATTACAGGAAAATAAACTCACAACAAGATCATTATTTACAAGTTAATGGCGAACGAATTACAGAAAAATTGCTTCCGGGCTGTGAGTGGAAACTGTCTCGTTGGCCTAATGTTATAAGTTTGGTGCAGGTCATGTTCTTCACACTACCGTCTCTGGTAAACACATACTATATCAAATCAAATCAAAGTTTATTTGCCACGTGCACAGGATACAGGTGTAGTGAAATGGTTACTTGCATAGGGGTGTATTTTGTTTAGACATGTAGCTAGCTAGTTAAGCAATTAACCTTAATCCCAACTCAAAACATTGCTACCTTGCATGAATCTGCAGGTAGCTAACCAACCATCAGGAAGTCCAGGATCCAGTTGCAGAGGGAGATGTTCAGTCCCATTGTCCACAGCTTGGTGATGAGCTTGGAGGGGACTATGGTGTTGAACGCTGAGCTCTAGTCTATGAACAGCATTCTCACGTAGTTATTTCCCCTGTTGTCCCGGTGGGAGAGGGTGGTGTGAAGTGCAATTTAGATTGCGTCATCTGTGGATCTGTTGGGGCGGTATACGACTTGGAGTGGGTCCAGAGTGTCTGGGACGATGGTGTTGATGTGTGTCATGACCAGCCTTTCAAAGCACTTCATATTAACAGATCTCAAATCAAATCAAATCAAATTTTATTAGTCACATACACATGGTTAGCAGATGTTAATGCGAGTGCAGCGAAATGCTTGTGCTTCTAGTTCCGACAATGCAGTAATAACCAACAAGTAATCTAACCTAACAATTCCACAACTACTACCTTATACACACACAAGTGTAAAGGGATAAAGAATATGTACATAAAGATATATGAATGAGTGGTGGTACAGAACGGCATTGGCAAGATGCAGTAGATGGTATAGAGTACGGTATATACATATGAGATGAGTACTGTAGGGTATGCAAACATAAAGTGGCATAGTTTAAAGTGGCTAGTGGTACATGTATTACATAAAGATGGCAAGATGCAGTAGATGATATAGAGTACAGTATATACATATGAGATGGGTAATGTAGGGTATGTAAACATTATATTAAGTGGCATTGTTTAAAGTGGCTAGTGGTACATTTTTACATAATTTCCATCAATTCCCATTTTTAAAGTGGCTGGAGTTGAGTCAGTATGTTGGCAGCGGCCGCTAAATGTTAGTGGTGGCTGTTTAACAGTCTGATGGCCTTGAGATAGAAGCTGTTTTTCAGTCTCTCGGTTCCTGGTGGTGGCTGTAGTGGTGGTGGCTATAGTGGTGGTGGCTGTAGTGGTGGTGGCTGTAGTGGTGGTGGCTGTAGTGGTGGTGGCTGTAGTGGTGGTGGCTGTAGTGGTGGTGGCTGTAGTGGTGGTGGCTGTAGTGGTGGTGGCTGTAGTGGTGGTGGCTGTGGTGGTGTTGGCTGTAGTGGTGGTGTTGGCTGTAGTGATCTGAGTGCTACAGGGCGATAGTCATTTATGAGTTCTTGGGAACAAGGACAATAGTGGTCAGCTTGAAACATGTTTGGATTACCGACTGGGACAAAGAGAGATTGCGTCGGCCTTATGAGTATTAACCTGTTTAAACGTTTTTTACTCATATCGGCCATGGAGAGAAAGATCTCAGAGTCATCCAGAACAACAGGGGCTTTCATGCAGGACTCGGTGTTGTTTTCCTTGAAGCGAGCATAAAAAGGTATTTAGCTTGTTTGGCAGTTCTGTGTCACTGGGCATCTCGTGGCTGGGTTTCCCTTTGTAATCCGTTATCAACTGCAAGCCCTGCCACATTCACTTTCCCTCCTCTCTCTCACTCCCTCTTTCTCTCTCAACCTTCCCGCTCTCGCTACACAATGCTACACTGAGGTGGGGGACAAAAGCATCCCTCGCTCACACAATTGACCTCTGTAGCAGAAAATAGACTGTCCAAGACAGAAGGAAAACAAAGAGGCAAATAACGTGGGTTAGTGGTGGCTGTAGTGGTGGTGGCTGTAGTGGTGGTGGGTGTAGCGGTGGTGGCTGTAGTGGTGGTGGGTGTAGTGGTGGTGGCTGTAGTGGTGGTGGCTGTAGTGGTGGTGGGTGTAGTGGTGGTGGCTGTAGTGGTGGTGGGTGTAGTGGTGGTGGCTGTAGTGGTGGTGGGTGTAGTGGTGGTGGCTGTAGTGGTGGTGGCTGTAGTGGTGGTGGCTGTAGTGGTGGTGGCTGTAGTGGTGGTGGCTATAGTGGTGGTGGCTGTAGTGGTGGTGGCTGTAGTGGTGGTGGCTGTAGTGGTGGTGGCTGTAGTGGTGGTGGCTGTAGTGGTGGTGGGTGTAGTGGTGGTGGCTGTAGTGGTGGTGGCTGTAGTGGTGGTGGGTGTAGTGGTGGTGGCTGTAGTGGTGGTGGGTGTAGTGGTGGTGGCTGTAGTGGTGGTGGCTGTAGTGGTGGTGGCTGTGGTGGTGTTGGCTATAGTGGTGTTGGCTGTAGTGGGTGTGGCTATAGTGGTGGGTGTAGTGGTGGTGGCTGTAGTGGTGGTGGCTATAGTGGTGGTGGCTGTAGTGGTGGTGGCTATAGTGGTGGTGGCTGTAGTGGTGGTGGCTGTAGTGGGTGTGGCTATAGTGGTGGTGGCTATAGTGGTGGTGGCTATAGTGGTGGTGGCTTTAGTGGTGGTGGTGTAGTGGTGGTGGCTGTAGTGGTGGTGGCTGTAGTGGTGGTGGCTGTAGTGGGTGTGGCTATAGTGGTGGTGGCTGTAGTGGTGGTGGCTGTAGTGGTGGTGGCTGTAGTGGGTGTGGCTATAGTGGTGGTGGCTGTAGTGGTGGTGGCTGTAGTGGGTGTGGCTGTAGTGGGTGTGGCTATAGTGGTGGTGGCTATAGTGGGTGTGGCTATAGTGGGTGTGGCTATAGTGGTGGTGGCTATAGTGGTGGTGGCTGTAGTGGTGGTGGTGTAGTGGTGGTGGCTGTAGTGGTGGTGGCTGTAGTGGTGGTGGTGTAGTGGTGGTGGCTATAGTGGTGGTGGCTGTAGTGGTGGTGGCTGTAGTGGTGGTGGCTATAGTGGTGGTGGCTGTAGTGGTGGTGGCTGTAGTGGTGGCGGCTGTAGTGGTGGTGGCTGTAGTGGTGGTGGCTGTAGTGGTGGTGGCTATAGTGGTGGTGGCTGTAGTGGTGGTGGCTGTAGTGGTGGTGGCTGTAGTGGTGGTGGCTGTAGTGGTGGTGGCTGTAGTGGTGGTGGCTATAGTGGTGGTGGCTGTAGTGGTGTTGGCTGTAGTGGGTGTGGCTATAGTGGTGGTGGCTGTAGTGGTGGTGGCTATAGTGGTGGTGGCTGTAGTGGTGGTGGCTATAGTGGTGGTGGCTATAGTGGTGGTGGCTGTAGTGGTGGTGGCTATAGTGGTGGTGGCTGTAGTTGTGTTGGCTGTAGTGGGTGTGGCTATAGTGGTGGTGGCTGTAGTGGTGTTGGCTGTAGTGGGTGTGGCTATAGTGGTGGTGGCTGTAGTGGTGGTGGCTGTAGTGGTGGTGGCTGTAGTGGTGGTGGCTGTAGTGGTGGTGGCTGTAGTGGGTGTGGCTATAGTGGTGGTGGCTGTAGTGGTGGTGGCTGTAGCGGTGGTGGCTGTAGTGGTGGTGGCTATAGTGGTGGTGGCTGTAGTGGTGGTGGCTGTAGTGGTGGTGGCTATAGTGGTGGTGGCTATAGTGGTGGTGGCTGTAGTGGTGGTGGCTGTAGTGGTGGTGGCTATAGTGGTGGTGGCTATAGTGGTGGTGGCTATAGTGGTGGTGGCTGTAGTGGTGGTGGTGTAGTGGTGGTGGCTGTAGTGGTGGTGGCTGTAGTGGTGGTGGCTGTAGTGGGTGTGGCTATAGTGGTGGTGGCTGTAGTGGTGGTGGCTGTAGTGGGTGTGGCTATAGTGGTGGTGGCTGTAGTGGTGGTGGCTGTAGTGGGTGTGGCTATAGTGGTGGTGGCTATAGTGGGTGTGGCTATAGTGGGTGTGGCTATAGTGGTGGTGGCTATAGTGGTGGTGGCTGTAGTGGTGGTGGTGTAGTGGTGGTGGCTGTAGTGGTGGTGACTGTAGTGGTGGTGGTGTAGTGGTGGTGGCTATAGTGGTGGTGGCTGTAGTGGTGGTGGCTGTAGTGGTGGTGGCTGTAGTGGTGGTGGCTATAGTGGTGGTGGCTGTAGTGGTGGTGGCTGTAGTGGTGGTGGCTGTAGTGGTGGTGGCTGTAGTGGTGGTGGCTATAGTGGTGGTGGCTGTAGTGGTGTTGGCTGTATTGGGTGTGGCTATAGTGGTGGTGGCTGTAGTGGTGGTGGCTATAGTGGTGGTGGCTGTAGTGGTGGTGGCTATAGTGGTGGTGGCTATAGTGGTGGTGGCTGTAGTGGTGGTGGCTATAGTGGTGGTGGCTGTAGTGGTGTTGGCTGTAGTGGGTGTGGCTATAGTGGTGGTGGCTGTAGTGGTGTTGGCTGTAGTGGGTGTGGCTATAGTGGTGGTGGCTGTAGTGGTGGTGGCTGTAGTGGTGGTGGCTGTAGTGGTGGTGGCTATAGTGGTGGTGGCTGTAGTGGGTGTGGCTATAGTGGTGGTGGCTGTAGTGGTGGTGGCTGTAGTGGTGGTGGCTGTAGTGGTGGTGGCTATAGTGGTGGTGGCTGTAGTGGTGGTGGCTGTAGTGGTGGTGGCTATAGTGGTGGTGGCTATCGTGGTGGTGGCTGTAGTGGTGGTGGCTGTAGTGGTGGTGGCTATAGTGGTGGTGGCTGCTGTAGTGGTGGTGGCTGTAGTGGGTGTGGCTATAGTGGTGGTGGCTGTAGTGGTGGTGGCTGTAGTGGTGGTGGCTGTAGTGGGTGTGGCTGTAGTGGTGGTGGCTGTAGTGGTGGTGGCTATAGTGGTGGTGGCTGTAGTGGTGGTGGCTGTAGTGGTGGTGGCTGTAGTGGTGGTGGCTGTAGTGGTGGTGGCTATAGTGGTGGTGGCTGTAGTGGTGGTGGCTGTAGTGGTGGTGGCTGTAGTGGTGGTGGCTGTAGTGGTGGTGGCTATAGTGGTGGTGGCTGTAGTGGTGGTGGCTATAGTGGTGGTGGCTGTAGTGGTGGTGGCTGTAGTGGTGGTGGCTGTAGTGGTGGTGGCTATAGTGGTGGTGGCTGTAGTGGGTGTGGCTATAGTGGTGGTGGCTGTAGTGGTGGTGGCTATAGTGGTGGTGGCTGTAGTGGTGGTGGCTGTAGTGGTGGTGGCTGTAGTGGTGGTGGCTGTAGTGGTGGTGGCTGTAGTGGTGGTGGCTATAGTGGTGGTGGCTGTAGTGGGTGTGGCTATAGTGGTGGTGGCTGTAGTGGTGGTGGCTGTAGTGGTGGTGGCTGTAGTGGTGGTGGCTGTAGTGGTGGTGGCTGTAGTGGTGGTGGCTGTAGTGGTGGTGGTGGCTGTAGTGGTGGTGGCTGTAGTGGTGGTGGCTGTAGTGGTGGTGGCTATAGTGGTGGTGGCTGCTGTAGTGGTGGTGGCTGTAGTGGGTGTGGCTATAGTGGTGGTGGCTGTAGTGGTGGTGGCTGTAGTGGTGGTGGCTGTAGTGGGTGTGGCTGTAGTGGTGGTGGCTGTAGTGGGTGTGGCTGTAGTGGTGGTGGCTGTAGTGGGTGTGGCTGTAGTGGTGGTGGCTGTAGTGGGTGTGGCTGTAGTGGTGGTGGCTATAGTGGTGGTGGCTGTAGTGGTGGTGGCTATAGTGGTGGTGGCTGTAGTGGTGGTGGCTGTAGTGGTGGTGGCTGTAGTGGTGGTGGGTGTAGTGGTGGCTGTAGTGGTGGTGGCTATAGTGGTGGTGGCTGTAGTGGGTGTGGCTATAGTGGTGGTGGCTATAGTGGTGGTGGCTGTAGTGGTGGTGGCTGTAGTGGTGGTGGCTGTAGTGGTGGTGGCTGTAGTGGGTGTGGCTATAGTGGTGGTGGCTGTAGTGGTGGTGGCTGTAGTGGTGGTGGCTGTAGTGGTGGTGGCTGTAGTGGGTGTGGCTATAGTGGTGGTGGCTATAGTGGTGGTGGCTGTAGTGGTGGTGGCTGTAGTGGTGGTGGCTGTAGTGGTGGTGGCTGTAGTAGTGGTGGCTATAGTGGTGGTGGGTGTAGTGGTGGTGGGTGTAGTGGGTGTGGCTATAGTGGTGGTGGGTGTAGTGGTGGTGGGTGTAGTGGTGGTGGCTGTAGTGGTGGTGGCTGTGGTGGTGTTGGCTATAGTGGTGGTGGCTGTAGTGGTGGTGGCTGTAGTGGTGGTGGCTGTAGTGGTGGTGGCTATAGTGGTGGTGGCTATAGTGGTGGTGGCTATAGTGGTGGTGGCTGTAGTGGTGGTGGCTGTAGTGGTGGTGGCTATAGTGGTGGTGGCTATAGTGGTGGTGGCTATAGTGGTGGTGGCTGTAGTGGTGGTGGCTGTAGTGGTGGTGGGTGTAGTGGTGGTGGGTGTAGTGGTGGTGGCTGTAGTGGTGTTGGCTGTAGTGGGTGTGGCTATAGTGGTGGTGGGTGTAGTGGTGGTGGGTGTAGTGGTGGTGGCTGTAGTGGTGGTGGCTATAGTGGTGGTGGCTGTAGTGGTGGTGGCTATAGTGGTGGTGGCTGTAGTGGTGGTGGGTGTAGTGGTGGTGGCTGCTGTGGTGGTGGCTGTAGTGGTGGTGGCTATAGTGGTGGTGGCTGTAGTGGTGGTGACTATAGTGGTGGTGGCTGTAGTGGTGGTGGCTGTAGTGGTGGTGGCTGTAGTGGTGGTGGCTGTAGTGGTGTTGGCTGTAGTGGTGGTGGCTGTAGTGGTGGTGGCTATAGTGGTGGTGGCTGTAGTGGTTGTGGCTGTTGTGGTGGTGGCTGTAGTGGTTTTTGCTGTAGTGGGTGTGGCTGTAGTGGGTGTGGCTATAGTGGTGGTGGCTATAGTGGTGGTGGCTGTAGTGGTGGTGGCTGTAGTGGTGGTGGCTATAGTGGTGGTGGCTGTAGTGGTGGTGGCTATAGTGGTGGTGGCTGTAGTGGTGGTGGCTGTAGTGGTGGTGGCTGTAGTGGTGGTGGGTGTAGTGGTGGTGGCTGTAGTGGTAGTGGCTATAGTGGTGGTGGCTGTAGTGGTGGTGGCTGTAGTGGTGGTGGCTGTAGTGGTGGTGGCTGTAGTGGTGGTGGCTATAGTGGTGGTGGCTGTAGTGGTGGTGGGTGTAGTGGTGGTGGCTGTAGTGGTGGTGGCTATAGTGTTGGTGGGTGTAGTGGTGGTGGCTATAGTGGTGTTGGCTGTAGTGGTGGGGGCTATAGTGGTGGTGGCTATAGTGGTGGTGGCTGTAGTGGTGGTGGCTGTAGTGGTGGTGGCTGTAGTGGTGGTGGCTGTAGTGGTGGTGGCTGTAGTGGTGGTGGCTGTAGTGGTGGTGGCTATAGTGGTGGTGGGTGTAGTGGTGGTGGCTATAGTGGTGGTGGCTATAGTGGTGGTGGCTATAGTGGTGGTGGCTATAGTGGTGGTGGCTGTAGTGGTGGTGGCTATAGTGGTGGTGGCTGTAGTGGTGGTGGCTATAGTGGTGGTGGCTGTAGTGGTGTTGGCTGTAGTGGTGGTGGCTGTAGTGGTGGTGGCTGTAGTGGTGGTGGCTATAGTGGTGGTGGCTGTAGTGGTGGTGGGTGTAGTGGTGGTGGCTGTAGTGGTGGTGGCTATAGTGGTGGTGGGTGTAGTGGTGGTGGCTATAGTGGTGGTGGCTATAGTGGTGGTGGCTATAGTGGTGGTGGCTGTAGTGGTGGTGGCTGTAGTGGTGGTGGCTGTAGTGGTGGTGGCTGTAGTGGTGGTGGCTGTAGTGGTGGTGGCTGTAGTGGTGGTGGCTGTAGTGGTGGTGGCTATAGTGGTGGTGGCTATAGTGGTGGTGGCTATAGTGGTGGTGGCTATAGTGGTGGTGGCTGTAGTGGTGGTGGCTATAGTGGTGGTGGCTGTAGTGGTGGTGGGTGTAGTGGTGGTGGCTATAGTGGTGGTGGCTGTAGTGGGTGTGGCTATAGTGGTGGTGGGTGTAGTGGTGGTGGCTGTAGTGGTGGTGGCTATAGTGGTGGTTGCTATAGTGGTGGTGGCTGTAGTGGTGGTGGCTATAGTGGTGGTGGCTGTAGTGTTGGTGGCTATAGTGGTGGTGGCTGCTGTGGTGGTGTTGGCTATAGTGGTGGTGGCTGCTGTGGTGGTGTTGGCTGTAGTGGTGGTGGCTATAGTGGTGGTGGCTGTAGTGGTGGTGGGTGTAGTGGTGGTGGCTGTAGTTGTGGTGGCTATAGTGGTGGTGGCTATAGTGGTGGTGGCTATAGTGGTGGTGGCTATAGTGGTGGTGGGTGTAGTGGTGGTGGCTGCTGTGGTGGTGTTGGCTGTAGTGGTGGTGGCTGTAGTGGTGGTGGCTGTAGTGGTGGTGGGTGTAGTGGTGGTGGCTGTAGTGGTGGTGGGTGTAGTGGTGGTGGCTGCTGTGGTGGTGTTGGCTGTAGTGGTGGTGGCTGTAGTGGTGGTGGCTGTAGTGGTGGTGGCTGTAGTGGTGGTGGCTGTAGTGGTGGTGGCTGTAGTGGTGGTGGCTGTGGTGCCTCTGGTCCTCGGGAAGGGAGAGAGGGAGAGAGAGAGCGAATTAGAGGGAACATACTTAAATTCACACAGGACACCAGATAAGACAGGATAAATACACCAGATATAACAGACTGACCCTAGCCCTCTGGCACATAGACTATTGCAGCCTAGATACTGGAGACTGAGACAAGGGTGGGTCGGGGGAAACTGTGGCCCTGTATGATGATACCCCACAACAGGGCCAACCTGGCAGGATATAACCCCATCCACTTTGCCAAGCACAGCCCCCACACCACTAGAGGGTTATCAACAGACCACCAACTTACTACCCTGAGACAAGGCTGAGTATAGTCCCCACACCACTAGAGAGATATCAACATACCACTAACTTACTACCCTGAGACAAGGCTGAGTATAGTCCCCACACCACTAGAGAGATATCAACATACCACCAACTTACTACCCTGAGACAAGGCTGAGTATAGTCCCCACACCACTAGAGGGTTATCAACAGACCACCAACTTACTACCCTGAAACAAGGCTGAGTATAGTCCCCACACCACTAGAGAGATATCAACATACCACCAACTTACTACCCTGAGACAAGGCTGAGTATAGTCCCCACACCACTAGAGGGTTATCAACAGACCACCAACTTACTACCCTGAGACAAGGCTGAGTATAGTCCCCACGCCACTAGAGAGATATCAACATACCACCAACTTACTACCCTGAGACAAGGCTGAGTATAGTCCCCACACCACTAGAGGGATATCAACATACCACCAACTTACTACCCTGAGACCAGGCTGAGTATAGTCCCCACACCACTAGAGAGATATCAACATACCACCAACTTACTACCCTGAGACAAGGCTGAGTATAGTCCCCACACCACTAGAGAGATATCAACATACCACCAACTTACTACCCTGAGACAAGGCTGAGTATAGTCCCCACACCACTAGAGGGATATCAACAGACCACCAACTTACTACCCTGAGACAAGGCTGAGTATAGTCCCCACACCACTAGAGGGATATCAACAGACCACCAACTTACTACCCTGAGACAAGGCTGAGTATAGTCCCCACACCACTAGAGAGATATCAACATACCACCAACTTACTACCCTGAGACAAGGCTGAGTATAGTCCCCACACCACTAGAGAGATATCAACATACCACCAACTTACTACCCTGAGACAAGGCTGAGTATAGTCCCCACACCACTAGAGGGATATCAACATACCACCAACTTACTACCCTGAGACAAGGCTGAGTATAGTCCCCACACCACTAGAGAGATATCAACATACCACCAACTTACTACCCTGAGACCAGGCTGAGTATAGTCCCCACACCACTAGAGAGATATCAACATACCACTAACTTACTACCCTGAGACAAGGCTGAGTATAGTCCCCACACCACTAGAGGGATATCAACAGACCACCAACTTACCACCCTGAGACAAGGCTGAGTATAGTCCCCACACCACTAGAGGGATATCAACAGACCACCAACTTACTACCCTGAGACAAGGCTGAGTATAGTCCCCACACCATTAGAGAGATATCAACAGACCACCAACTTACTACCCTGAGACAAGGCTGAGTATAGCCCACGAAGATCTCCTCCACTGCACGAACCCGAGGGGGGCGCCAAACCGAACAGGAAGATCACTTCTGTGTCTCAACCCACTCAAGTGACGCACCCCTCCTAGGGACGGCATGGAAGAGCACCAGTAAGCCAGTGACTCAGCCCCTGTAATAGGGTTAGAGGCAGAGAATCCCAGTGGAGAGAAGGGAGGAAGCTAGCCAGAGACAGCCAGGCAGAGTTCGTCGCTCCAGTGCCTTGCCGTTCACCTTCACACCCCTGGGCCAGACTACACTCAATCATAGGACCTGCTAGTTGTAGTGGTGGTGGCTGGAGTGGAGTTGGCAGGAGTGGTTTCTGTTGTAGTAGTGGTTGTAGTGGTTGTAGTAGTAGTGGTGGCTGCAGCAGTGACGGCTGCAGCGGTGGTTGCTGCAGCGGTGGCGGCTGCAGCGGTGGCGGCTGCAGCGGTGGCGGCTGCAGCCATCAGGGAAGTGTTATCAAACTGAATGTGGGTCTGAAATTACACCGTATTCCTTATATAGTGCACTACTGTTGAACAGGGCTGTTCCCTGCTCCATCAGGCTCTGGTCCAAAGTAGTGCACTAGGTAGGGGATATAGTACCATTAGGAGGCCAGGTTGAGAAGGAGAGGAGAGGTCATGGGAGGGAGGATTAAAAATAGGAGAGATTAAAATGGCACCTCGCATTAACTTCTCTGGGATATGTGGGACGGTAGCGTCCCACTTGGCCAAAAGCCAGAAAAAAATGTAGTGCGCCAAATTCAAATATATTACTATAGAAATCAATCTTTCATGAAATCACACATGAAAAGACACCACATTTAAGCTACACATGTTTTAAATCTAGCCAACATGTCTGATTTCGAAAAGGATTTACGGGGAAAGCACACCAAACAATTATGTTAGCTCAGTACATAGCCACAGAAAAACACAGCCATTTTCCCAGCAATAGATAGTAGTCACAAAAACCAGGAATAGAGATAAAATTAATCACTAACCTTTGATGATCTTCATCAGACGACACTCATATGACATCATCAAAACACAATACATTCGTTTTGTTCGATAATGTGCATATTTATATCCACAAATCTCGGTTTACATTGGCGCCATGTTCAGACACGCCTCCAAAATATCCGGAGAAATTGCAGAGAGCCACGTTAAATAACAGAAATACTCATCATAAGCTTTGATGAAAGATACATGTTTTACATAGAATTAAAGATACACTTGTTCTTAATGCAACCGCTGTGTCAGATTTCAAAAAAACTTTACGTAAAAAGCACACCATGCAATAATCTGAGACGGAGCTCAGATATAACAACATTTCTCCGCCATGTTGGAGTCAACAGAAATTACATCATAAATATTCCCTTACCTTTGAGGATCTTCATCAGAATGCACTCCCAGGAATCCTAGTTCCACAATAAATTGTTGTTTTGTTCGATAATGTCCATTACTTATGTCTAAGTAGCTACTTTTGCTAGCATGTTTAGTGCACATGTCCAAACGCTCGCGCAGATGCAGGCGAACTCGGACTAAAAACTTCAAAAAGTTATATAACAGGTCGAATAAACTGGTCAAACTAAGTAGAGAATCAATCTTCAGGATGTTGTTATCATAACTATCCAATAACGTTCCAACCGGAGCATTCCTTTGTGTCTCTAGAAGTTATGGAAAGCAAGACGATATTATTTGGAATCCGCGTGACCAGGAACTGGCATTCTGCCAGACCAATGACTGAAACACCTTCCATCCGGCTCAACAATAGAGTAGAGGCTTCATTCCGCGTTCTACAGACTGTTGACATCTAGTGGAAGGCGTAGGAAGTGCAGACAGATCCATATCTTACAGGGAATTGAATAGGCGATTAGTTGAACATCGACCAGCCTCAGAATTCTCACTTCCTGTTTGGATTTTTTCTCAGGTTTTTGCCTGCCATATGAGTTCTGTTATACTCACAGACATCAATCAATCAATCAAGTTTATTTTATATAGCCCTTCGTACATCAGCTAATATCTCGAAGTGCTGTACAGAAACCCAGCCTAAAACCCCAAACAGCAAGCAGTGCAGGTGTAGAAGCACGGTGGCTAGGAAAAACTCCCTAGAAAGGCCAAAACCTAGGAAGAAACCTAGAGAGGAACCAGGCTATGAGGGCTGGCCAGTCCTCTTCTGGCTGTGCCGGGTGGAGATTATAACAGAACTATGCCAAGATGTTCAAAATGTTAATAAGTGACAAGCATGGTCAAATAATAATCATGAATAATTTTCAGTTGGCTTTTCATAGCCGATCATTAAGAGTTGAAAACAGCAGGTCTGGGACAGGTAGGGGTTCCGTAACCGCAGGCAGAACAGTTCAAACTGGAATAGCAGCAAGGCCAGGTGGACTGGGGACAGCAAGGAGTCATCATGCCCAGTAGTCCTGACGTATGGTCCTAGGGCTCAGGTCCTCCAAGAGAGAGAAAGAAAGAGAGAAGGAGAGAATTAGAGAGAGCCAAGATTTTCAAACTGTTCATAAATGACAAGCATGGTCAAATAATAATCAGGAATAAATGTCAGTTGGCTTTTCATAGCCGATCATTAAGAGTCTAATCTAACTGCCAGACATCATTCAAACATTTTTAGAAACTTCAGAGTGTTTTATATCCAATAGTAATAATAATATGCATATATTAGCATCTGGGACAGAGTAGGAGGCAGTTCACTATGGGCATGCAATTCATCCAAAAGTGAAAATGCTGCCCCCTATCACAAAGAAGTTAAGCCCCCTGTCCCCCTGAACAGCTTTGGGACACACCTAGAGACAGACAGACAGACAGACAGACAGACAGACAGACAGACAGACAGACAGACAGACAGACAGAAAGAGAGAAACTGTCCCATCGTAAAACTGCACCATCGTCAAACTTCCCCATCGTCAGCCCATTAATATGCCCAAACTCTTGTCCATATTCTCTGTTTAACCTCTATGGGACTAATTTATGACATTCCTGGGAGTTTTTAAACTTAAATGTTTTATTATCATATAATTTTTGTATGTTTTCTATAGTTATGTACTTGAAAATGTATATATTGACCAATTCGGCACATTTGGGCAGACTTGATACAACATTTTGAACAGTAATGCAATGATTCATTGGATCAGTCTCAAACTTTGCACATACACTGCTGCCATCTCGTGGCCAAACTCTAAATTGCGCCTAGACTCTTAAGTGATATAATGGCCTTCCTCTTGCATTTCAAATATGATGGAACCAATTTGTTTTTAAATAGAAAACATGTTTTTTTCTTTGTTTTATTTTTTACCAGATCTAATATCTTATATTCTCCTACATTCATTTCACATTTCCACAAACTTCAAAGTCATTCCTTCCAAATGGTATCAATAATATGTATATCCTTGCTTCAGGTCCTGAACTACAGGCAGTTAGATTTGGGTATGTTACAAATATTTGGGAAAAAAGTCTCCAATCCTTAAGAATAAGAAATTCTTTAAGGAAGCTTCACACTGACAACTCCCTCCAAAACATGACTTTGTCTTAGAGGAACTTCCCCTTTTAGTGGTGAGAGGAACTTCCCCTTTTAGTGGTGAGAGGAACTTCCCCTTTTAGTGGTGAGAGGAACTTTCCTTTGGGTGGTGAGAAGAACTTCCCCTTTTGGTGGTGAGAAGAAGTGCCCCTTTTGGTGGTGAGAAGAAGTGCTCCTTTTGGTGGTGAGAGGAACTTTCCCTTTTAGTGGTGAGAGGAACTTCCCCTTTTAGTGGTGAGAGGAACTTCCCCTTTTAGTGGTGAGAGGAACTTCCCCTCACGCACACACACACACAGGACGCAAAGTGCTGTGAGACGTGCTGTTGGTTTAGTTCACACGGCCTTCACCAAGGAATCCACAGGAGTCTGTTCTGCTCTATTCTGTGCTTCACTCGTGTGTCTCAGTATGTCTCTCCTCCTTTCCATTTCTCTCCTCTGCTCTTCTCTCCTCTACTCTCCTTTGCTCCCCTTTGTTCTCCTCCGCTCTCCTCCTCTCTCCTCTTATCTCCTCTTCTCTCCTCCTCTCTCCTCTTCTCTCCTCTCCTCTTCTCTCCTCTTCTCCGCTCCTCTCTCCTCTTCTCTCCTCCTCTCTCCTCTCTTCTCTCCTCTCTTCTCTCCTCTTCTCTCCTCTGCTCTCCGTTGTTCTCCTCCGCTCTCCTCCTCTCTCCTCTTCTCTCCTCTCCTCTTATCTCATCTTCTCTCTGTCTCTCATTCTCTCTCTCTCTCTCTCACACGCTCTCCTTTTCTTTTATTTACTGTAGCTATGAGTATATTTTCATCATGCTGTATAATAACCAGACACTTAGTGACAGTGACCCTCTATTCCCGACCACCTGGGCAAATGGCGTGTGTTTTTAGTTTTTCCTAAAAGTGTTTTAGGAAATAAAAAAAATAACCACTGAAATCTGATTGGAATGCTGACATTATCTCTGACAAGCAGCAACATGTACTTTTAGTTGGAATAAATGGTACAATTATCTCGTGTGTGTGTGTGTGTGTGTGTGTGTGTGTGTGTGTGTGTGTGTGTGTGTGTGTGTGTGTGTGTGTGTGTGTGTGTGTGTGTGTGTGTGTGTGTGTGTGTGAGTGAGTGAGTGAGTGAGTGAGTGAGTGAGTGAGTGAGTGAGTGAGTGGGGTGGGGGGGGGGGGGGTCTATCCACCAATTCAGTGTCTTTTGAGAAGTGTAACTTGGTCAAAGAAAGTTTGATTTCTCCTAATGTCAACATTCTGTCATAAAGAATACATGTTCCACGTCTTTCACCGTGTTTCCCATCTCATAGAAGAGTGTCTATAGTGTCTATAGTGTCTATAGTGTCTATAGTGTCTATAGTGTCTATAGTGAGTGTCTATAGTGTCTATAGTGTCTATAGTGTCTATAGTGAGTGTCTATGGTGTCTATAGTGAGTGTCTATAGTGTCTATAGTAAGTGTATATAGTGTCTATAGTGTCTATAGTGAGTGTCTATAGTGTCTATAGTGTCTATAGTGTCTATAGTGTCTATAGTGTCTATACTGAGTGTCTATAGTGTCTATAGTGTCTATAGTGAGTGTCTATAGTGTCTATAGTGTCTATAGTGTCTATAGTGAGTGTCTATAGTGTCTATAGTGTCTATAGTGAGTGTCTATAGTGTCTATAGTGTCTATAGTGTCTATAGTGTCTATAGTGAGTGTCTATAGTGAGTGTCTATAGTGTCTATAGTGTCTATAGTGTCTATAGTGAGTGTCTATAGTGTCTATAGTGAGTGTCTATAGTGAGTGTCTATAGTGTCTATAGTGAGTGTCTATAGTGTCTATAGTGTCTATAGTGAGTGTCTATAGTGTCTATAGTGAGTGTCTATAGTGTCTATAGTGTCTATAGTGTCTATAGTGAGTGTCTATAGTGTCTATAGTGTCTATAGTGTCTATAGTGGGTGTCTATAGTGAGTGTCTATAGTGTCTATAGTGAGTGTCTATAGTGTCTATAGTGTCTATAGTGTCTATAGTGAGTGTCTATAGTGAGTGTCTATAGTGTCTATAGTGTCTATAGTGTCTATAGTGAGTGTCTATGGTGTCTATAGTGAGTGTCTATAGTGTCTATAGTAAGTGTATATAGTGTCTATAGTGTCTATAGTGAGTGTCTATAGTGTCTTTAGTGTCTATAGTGTCTATAGTGTCTATAGTGTCTATAGTGAGTGTCTATAGTGTCTAGAGTGTCTCTAGTGAGTGTCTATAGTGTCTATAGTGAGTGTCTATAGTGTCTATAGTGTCTATAGTGAGTGTCTATAGTAAGTGTATATAGTGTCTATAGTGTCTATAGTGAGTGTCTATAGTGTCTATAGTGTCTATAGTGTATATAGTTTCTATAGTGAGTGTCTATAGTGTCTATAGTGAGTGTCTATAGTGTCTATAGTGAGTGTCTATAGTGTCTATAGTGTCTAGTGAGTGTCTATAGTGTCTATAGTGAGTGTCTATAGTGTCTATAGTGTCTATAGTGAGTGTCTATAGTGTCTATAGTGTCTATAGTGAGTGTCTATCCATATCTCCTCTCCTCTTATCCTCTGTCCATATTTCCTTTCCTTTTTTCACTTCCTCTATCTATTCAATCTCTTTTCTGTCCCTTCTTCTGTCTTCCCCAGTCTCTCCCTCCCCTTCCCCCAGTCTCTCTCTCCTTCCCCCAGTCTCTCTCTCTCCTTCCCCCAATCTCTCTCTCTCCTTACCCAAGTCTCTCTCTCCTTCCCCCAGTCTCTATCTCCCCTTCCCCCAGTCTCTCTCTCCTTCCCCCAGCCTTGCACTCCTTCCCCCAGCCTTGCACTCCTTCCCCAGTCACTCTCTCTCCTTCCCCCAGTCTCTCTCTCCTTCCCCCAGTCTCTCACTCCTTCCCCAGTCTCTCTCTCCCCTTCCCCCAGTCTCTCTCTCCTTCCCCCAGTCTCTCTCACCTTCCCCCAGTCTCTCTTTCTCCTTCCCCCAGTCTCTCTCCCCTTCCCCCAGTCTCTCTCTCTCCTTCCCCCAGTCTCTCTCTCTCCTTCCCCCAGTCTCTCTCTCCCTCCTTTCCCCAGTCTCTCTCTCTCCTTCCCCCAGTCTCTCGCTCCTTCCCCCAGTCTCTCTCTCTCCTTCCCCCAGTCTCTCTCTCACCTTCCCCCAGTCTCTCTCTCTCCTTCCCCCAGTCTCTCTCCCCTTCCCCCAGTCTCTCTCTCTCCTTCTCGCACTCCTTCCCCCAGCCTCGCACTCCTTCCCCCAGCCTCGCACTCCTTCCCCAGTCTCTCTCTCTCCTTTCCCCAGTCTCTCTCCCTCCTTCCCCCAGTCTCTCTCTCCTTCCCCCAGCCTCGCACTCCTTCCCCCAGCCTCGCACTCCTTCCCCCAGCCTCGCACTCCTTCCCCAGTCTCTCTCTCCCCTTCCCCCAGTCTCTCTCTCTCCTTCCCCCAGTCTCTCTCTCCTTCCCCGAGTCTCTCTCTCTCCTTCCCCCAGTCTCTCTCTCACCTTTCCCCAGTCTCTCTCTCTCCTTCCCCAGTCTCTCTCTCTCCTTCCCCCAGCCTCTCTCTCCTTCCCCCAGTCTCTCTCTCTCCTTCCCCAGTCTCTCTCTCTCCTTCCCCCAGCCTCTCTCTCCTTCCCCCAGTCTCTCTCTCCTTCCCCCAGTCTCTCTCTCTTCCTTTCTCTCTCTTGATTTCTCCTGTGATGGAGGAGTATTCAGTCTGCCAGTAAGAGTTCATCCCTCCTCCGTGATGGTGGAGTATTCAATCTGCCAGTGAGAGTTCATCCCTCCTCCGTGATGGAGGAGTATTCAGTCTGCCAGTGAGAGTTCATCCCTCCTCCGTGATGGAGTATTCAGTCTGCCAGTGAGAGTTCATCCCTCCTCTGTGATGGAGGAGTATTCAGTCTGCCAGTGAGAGTTCATCCCTCCTCCGTGATGGAGGAGTATTCAGTCTGCCAGTGAGAGTTCATCCCTCCTCTGTGATGGAGGAGTATTCAGTCTGCCAGTGAGAGTTCATCCCTCCTCCGTGATGGAGGAGTATTCAGTCTGCCAGTGAGAGTTCATCCCTCCTCCGTGATGGAGGAGTATTCAGTCTGCCAGATATGTTTAGAGTGTGCACAGACAGGTTGTTGTGGTAGGAATGAGGGGTTGTATTTAGGGGTTGATGGGGATTAGAGTAGTGTGTAGTGAGAGTCAGTCAGTCAGTCAGTCAGTGAGTCAGACAGTCAGTCAGTCAGTCAGTGAGTCAGACAGTCAGTCAGTGTGTCATGTGAGGTAGAGATATCAGGATACTGCTGATGTTGTTTAAACATCTCAGGTTATATTTGTGGTCTGGGAATCCACTGACACCACATTACACTCACACCCCCTGGTCTGCTCTTTGACTCACTGCAGAGAGCGAGAGAGCGAGAGCGAGAGAGAATGTCAAATTGGCTTTTTACCAGGTTACAGTACGACAGACCACGTATTCACCCTGCACATCCTAATTGACAAACAAACAAACAAAAACAAAGGCAAAGTCTTCTCATGCTTTGTTGACTTCAAAAAAACTTTTCACTCAATTTGGCATGAGGGTCTGCTATACAAATTGATGGAAAGTGATGTTGGGAGAAAAACATACAACGTTATAAAATCCATGTACACAAACAAGTGTGTGTTTAAAATTGGCAAAATACACACATTTCTTTCAACAGGGCTGGGGGTGAGACAGGGATGCAGCTTAAGCCCCACCCTCTTCAACATATATGTATATCAACTAATTGGCAAGGGCACTAGAACAGTCTGCAGCACCCAGCCTCACCCTACTAGAATCCAAAGTCAAATGTCTACTGTTTGCTGATGATTTGGTGCTTCTGTCACCAACCAAGGAGGGCCTACAGCAGCACCTAGATCTTCTGCACAGATTCTGCCAGACCTGGACCCTGACAGTAAACATCAGTAAGACCAAAATAATGGTGTTCCAAAAATGGTCCAGTTGCCAGGACCACAAATACAAATTCCATCTCGTCACCATTGCCCTAGAGCACACAAAAAACTATACATACCTCGGCCTTAACATCAGCGCCACAGTGAACTTCCACAAAGCTGTTGACAATCGGAGAGACAAGGCAAGAAGGGCCTTCTAAGCCATCAAAAGGAACATAAAATTCAACATACCAATTAGGATCTGGCTAAAAATACTTGAATCAGTTATAGAACCCATTGCCCTTTATGGTTGTGAGGTCTGGGGTCCGCTCACCAACCAAGAATTCACAAAATGGCACAAACACCAAATTGAGACTGCATGCAGAGTTCACAGTGGCAGAATACCTGACCGCCGTGACTGAGCCAAACGTAAGGACTGACATTGTGTGTTTCTTCATGTTGCTGAAAGGTGCGTGTACATATCTCTATGCAATCACTCCTGTGTGGCTATGTTCCAAATGTAACAGTATAACTTTAGACCGTCCTCTCGCCCCGACACGGGCGCGAACTAGGGACCCTCTGCACACATCAACAACGGTCGCCCACGAAGCATCGTTACCCATCGCTCCACAAAGGCCACGGCCCTTGCAGAGCAAGGGGAAAGCCTACTTCTAGGTTTCAGAGCAAGTGACGTAACTGATTGAAACGCTAGTAGCGCGTACCCGCTAACTAGCTAGCCATTTCACATCCGTTACACTTACACAAGTGTGTGTGTTAATCTCTCTCTCTCTCTCTGTCTCTCTCTCTCTCTCTCTCTCTCTCTCTCTCAGTACACAGGCCCTGTCCCGGCAGACGGAGAGTCTCCGATGACTGTCAGCGAGATGTCGCCCGGCCGGGCTCAACGGCAGCCCAACACACAGAGACCCAACACATGCTGCTTCTGCTGGTGTTGCTGCTGTAGCTGCTCATGGTAGGTCCCCCCTATACACTCACAGCACCCCCCCCCCCCCCTACACTCACAGCATCCCCCTCCTACACTCACAGCATCCCCCTCCTACACTCACAGCATCCCCCCCTACACTCACAGCATCCCCCTACACTCACAGCATCCCCCTACACTCACAGCATCCCCCTACACTCACAGCATCCCCCCTACACTCACAGCATCCCCCTACACTCACAGCATCCCCCCTACACTCACAGCATCCCCCCCTACACTCACAGCGTCCCCATCCCACACTCACAGCATCCCCCTACACTCACAGCATCCCTCCATACACTCACAGCAGCCCCCCTACACTCACAGCATCCCCCTACACTCACAGCATCCCTCCCTACACTCACAGCATCCCCCCTACACTCACAGCGTCCCTATCCTACACTCACAGCATCCCCCTCCTACACTCACAGCATCCCCCCTACACTCACAGTGTCCCTGTCCCCCCCTACACTCACAGCATCCCCCCCTACACTCACAGCATCCCCCCTACACTCACAGTGTCACTGTCTCCCCCTACACTCACAGCATCCACCCCTACACTCACAGCATCCCCCCTACACTCACAGTGTCCCTGTCCCCCCCTACACTCACAGCATCCCCCCCTACACTCACAGCATCCCCCCTACACTCACAGTGTCACTGTCCCCTCCTACACTCACAGCATCCCCCCCTACACTCACAGCATCCCCCCTACACTCACAGTGTCACTGTCCCCTCCTACACTCACAGCATCCCCCCCTACACTCACAGCATCCCCCTACACTCACAGCATCCCCCTACACTCACAGCATCCCCCTACACTCACAGCATCCCCCCCTACACTCGCAGCGTCCCTGTCCCCCCCTACACTCACAGCATCCCCCTACACTCACAGCATCCCCCCTACACTCACAGCATCCCCCCTACACTCACAACGTCCCCCTCAACACTCACAGCACCCCCCCCTACACTCACAGCATCCCCCCCAACACTCACAGCATCCCCCTCCTACACTCACAGCATCCCCCTACACTCACAGCATGCCCCTCCTACACTCACAGCATCCCCCTACACTCACAGCATTCCCCTACACTCACAGCATCCCCCTACACTCACAGCATCCCCCCTACACTCACAGCATCGCCCTCCTACACTCACAGCATCCCCCCTACACTCACAGCGTCCCCCCTACACTCACAGCATGCCCCTCCTACACTCACAGCATCCCCCTACACTCACAGCATCCCTCCCTACACTCACAGCATCCCCCCTACACTCACAGCATCCCCCCTACACTCACAGCATCCCCCCTACACTCACAGCGTCCCCCCCCCCTACACTCACAGCATCCCCCCTACACTCACAGCATCCCTCCCTACACTCACAGCATCCCCCCTACACTCACAGCATCCCCTCCTACACTCACAGCATCCCCTCCTACACTCACAGCATCCCCCCTACACTCACAGCATCCCCCCTACACTCACAGCGTCCCCCCCCTACACTCACAGCATCCCCCCTACACTCACAGCATCCCCCCTACACTCACAGCGTCCCTGCCCCCTCCTACACTCACAGCATCCCCATCCTACACTCACAGCATCCCCCTACACTCACAGCATCACTGTCCCCCCCTACACTCACAGCATCCCCCCCTAAACTCACAGCATCCCCCCTAAACTCACAGTACCCCCCCTACACTCACAGCATCCCCCTACACTCACAGCATCCCCCTACACTCACAGCATCACTGCCCCCCCCTACACTCACAGCATCCCTCCTACACTCACAGCATCCCCATCCTTCACTCACATTATTCCCCTACACTCACAGCATCCCCCTACACTCACAGCATCCCCCTACACTCACAGCATCCCCCTACACTCACAGCATCCCCCCTACACTCACAGCATCCCCCCTACACTCACAGCATCCCCCCTACACTCACAGCATCCCCCTACACTCACAGCATCCCCCCTACACTCACAGCATCCCCCTACACTCACAGCATCCCCCTACACTCACAGCATCCCCCCTACACTCACTGTATCCACCCCCCTACACTCACAGCATCCACCCCTACACTCACAGCACCCTCCTACACTCACAGCACCCCCCCCCTACACTCACAGCACCCCCCCTACACTCACAGCATCCACCCCTACACTCACAGCATCCCCCCTACACTCACTGTATCCACCCCCCTACACTCACAGCATCCACCCCTACACTCACAGCACCCTCCTACACTCACAGCACCCCCCCCCTACACTCACAGCATCCCCCCTACACTCACAGCATCCCCCCCTACACTCACAGCGTCCCTGTCCCCCCCTACACTCACAGCATCCCCCCCTACACTCACAGCATCCCCCCTACACTCACAACGTCCCCCTCAACACTCACAGCATCCCCCCCTACACTCACAGCATCCCCCCCTACACTCACAGCATCCCCCCCTACACTCACAGCATCCCCCTCCTACACTCACAGCATCCCCCTACACTCACAGCATCCCTCCCTACACTCACAGCATCCCCCTACACTCACAGCATCCCCCTACACTCACAGCATGCCCCTCCTACACTCACAGCATCCCCCTACACTCACAGCATCCCCCCTACACTCACAGTATCCCCCCTACACTCACAGCATCCCCCTACACTCACTGTCCCCCCCTACACTCACAGCATCCCTCCTACACTCACAGCATCCCCATCCTTCACTCATAGCATTCCCCTACACTCACAGCATCCCCCCTACACTCACAGCATCCCCCCTACACTCACAGCATCCCCCTACACTCACAGCATCCCCCTACACTCACAGCATCCCCCCTACACTCACAGCATCCCCCCTACACTCACAGCATCCCCCTACACTCACAGCACCCTCCTACACTCACAGCACCCCCCCTACACTCACAGCATCCCCCCTACACTCACAGCATACCCCCCTACACTCACAGCACCCTCCTACACTCACAGCATCCCCCCCTACACTCACAGCATCCACCCCTACACTCACAGCATCCCCCCCTACACTCACAGCATCCCCCCCTACACTCACAGCATCCCCCTACACTCACAGCATCCCCCTCCTACACTCACAGCACCCTCCTACACTCACAGCATCCCCTCCTACACTCACAGCATCCCCCTCCTACACTCACAGCATCCCCCCCTACACTCACAGCATCCACCCCTACACTCACAGCATCCACCCCTACACTCACAGCATCCACCCCTACACTCACAGCATCCACCCCTACACTCACAGCATACCTGTCCCTTCCCCCTACACTCACAGCGTCCCTGTCTCCCCCCTACACTCACAGCGTCCCCCCCCCCCCTACACTCACAGCGTCTCTGCCCCCCCCCCCCCTACACTCACAGCATCCACCCTCCTACACTCACAGAGTCCCTGTCCCCTCCCCCTACACTCACAGCATCCCTGTCCCCTCCCCCTACACTCACAGCGTCCCTGTCCCCTCCCCCTACACTCACAGCATCCCTGCCCCCCCCCTACACTCACAGCATCCCTGTCCCCTCCCCCTACACTCACAGAGTCCCTGTCCCCTCCCCCTACACTCACAGTGTCCCTGTCCCCTCCCCCTACACTCACAGCGTCCCTGTCCCCTCCCCCTACACTCACAGTGTCCCTGTCCCCTCCCCCTACACTCACAGCGTCCCTGTCCCCTCCCCCTACACTCACAGCATCCCTGTCCCCTCCCCCTACACTCACAGTGTCCCTGTCCACTCCCCCTACACTCACAGCGTCCCTGTCCCCCCCCTACACTCATAGCGTCCCTGTCCCCCCCCTACACTCACAGCATCCCTGTCCCCCCCCTACTCTCACAGCGTCCCTGTCCTCTCCCCCTACACTCACAGCGTCCCTGTCCTCTCCCCCTACACTCACAGCATCCCTGTCCTCTCCCCCTACACTCACAGCGTACCTTGGTATACAGAAGATAGCCCTATTTGGTAAAAGACCAAGTCCATATCAGGGCAAGAACAGCTCAAATAAGCAAAGAGAAATGACAGTCCATCATTACTTTAAGACCTGAAGGTCAGTCAATCCGTAAAATGTCAAGAACTTTGAAAGTTTCTTCAAGTGCAGTCGCAAAAACCATCAAGCGCTATAATGAAACTGGCTCTCGTGAGGACCACCACAGGAAGGGAAGACCTGGAGTTACCTCTGCTGCAGAGGACAAGTTCATTAGAGTTACCAGTTTCAGATTGCAGCCCCAAAAAAATGCTTCACAGAGTTGAAGTAACAGACACATCTCAACATCAACTGTTCAGAGGAGATTGCGTGAATCAGGCCTTCATGGTCGAATTGCTGCAAATAAACCAAATCAAATCAAACTTGCCAAATACAACAGGTATTTACCGTGAAATACTTACTTTACAAGCCCTTTACCAACAATGCAGTTCAAGAAAGAGTTAAGAAAATATTTACCAAATAAACTGAAATAAAAAATAATAAAAATTAACACAATAAAATAACAATAATGAGGCTATTTATAGGGAGTACCGAGTCAATGTGCGCGGTTACAGGTTAGTTGTGGTAATTTGTTCACTTAGGTAAAGGGTAAAGTGACTATGCATAGATAAACAGCGAGTAGCAGCAGTGTAGAAAATGAGGGAGGGTCAATGTAAATAGCCTGGGTGGCCATTTGATTGGCTGTTCAGCAGTCTTATGGCTTGGGGGTAGAAGCTGTTTAGAAGCCTCTTGGACCTAGACTTGGCGCTCCGGTACCGCTTGCCGTGCGGTAATAGAGAGAACAGTCTATGACTAGGGTGGCTGGAGTCTTTGACAATTTTTTGGGCTTTCCTCTGAACCGCCTAGTATATAGGTCCTGGATGGCAGGAAGCTTGGCCCAAGTGATGTACTGGGCCATACGCACTACCCTCTGTAGCACCTTACGGTCAGATGCCAAGCAGTTTCCATACCAGGCAGTGATGCAACCGATCAGGATGCTCTCGATGGTGCAGCTGTATAACTTTTTGAGGATCTGGGGGAGTCATGCCAAATCTTTTCAGTTTCCTAAAGGGGGAAAAGGTGTTGTCGTGCCCTCTTCAAGACTGTCTTGGTGTGTTTGGACCATGATAGCTTGTTGGTGATGTGGATACCAAGGAACTTGAAACTCTCGACCCTCTCCACTACAGCCCGTCGATGTTAATGGGGGCCTGTTCGGCCCTCCTTTTTCGGTAGTACACGCTTCTTTGTCTTGCTCACATTGAGGGAAAGGTTGTTGTCCTGGCAACACAATACCAGGTCTCTGACCTCTTCCGTATAGGCTGTCTCATCGTTGTCGGTAATCAGGCCTACCACTTATGTCGTCAGCAAACTTAATGAGTCCTTACCACCTGGGGGCAGCCTGTCAGGAAGTCCAGGATCCAGTTACAGAGGGAGGTGTTTACTCCCGGGGTCCTTAGCTTAGTGATGAGCTTTGTGGGCACTATGGGCTTGAACGCTGAGCTGTAGTCAATGAACAGCATTCTCACATAAGGGTTCCTTTTGTCCAGGTGGGAAAGGGCAGTGTGGAGTGAGATTACGTCAACTGTGGATCTGTTGGGGCGGTATGCAAATTGGAGTGGGTCTAGGGTTTCCGGGTTGATGCTGTTGACGTGAACCATGATCAGCCTTTCAAAGCACTTTATGGTTACCGACGTGAGTGCTACGGGGCGGTTGTCATTTAGGCAGGTTACCTTTGCTTCCTTGGGCACAGGGACTATGGTGGTCTGTTTGAAACATGTAGGTATTACAGACTCGGTCATTGAGAGGTTGAAAATGTCAGTGAAGACCCTTGACAGTTGGTCCGCGCACGCTTTGATTACACGTCCTGGTAATCCATCTGGCCCCGCGGCTTTGTGAATGTTGACCTGTTTAAAGGTCTTGCTCACATCAGCTACCAAGAGCGTTCTCACACAGTTGTCCAGAACAGCTGGTGCTCTCATATATGCTTTAGTGTTGCTTGCCTCGAAGCTAGCATAAAAGGCATTTAGCTCGTCTGGTAGGCTCTTGTCACTGGGCAGCTCGTGGCTGGGTTTCCCTTTGTAGTCTGTAATCGAGTTGCCTGTTTGATGGTTCGTCTGAGGGCAAAGCTGGATTTCTTATAAGCATCCGGATTAGTGTCCCGCTCCTTAAAAACAAATGTTTGTCCAAACTTTTAACTGGTGCTGTAGGTTATATATGTTATGTACAGTATTTACATTCTAAACCAAAGTCTGTCAGATATCCAGTCAGCCTTGATCTTCAAGAATCCGACTTGGAAATATAGATTAGCCAAATTATTTTACCGGAGCGTAACCCAAAAAACGAAGGACTAATTAGCCTAATCTGTTGTTTATGATTTGGTTGTCATGGACGACTGATCGAGCTCATTGAGTTGAAAAATAAATGCTGCTTTCGGAATGGCAAACTTTAAGCACTACCGAAAAGTGCTTTTTGCATGTGAAAAATGAATGCTTTAAGGGCACAAGGCCCAAATGCAGACACAGAAGGCAGATGTTTGAGCTCCGATATTTATTATAATAAAAGGGGTAGGGGAAAGGCAGGTCGGGGACAGGCGAGAGTTCATAAACCAGGTCTGAGTCCAAACAGTACCAGGCGATAGGCTGGCTCGAGGTCAGGACAGGCAGAGTGGTCAGGTAGGCGGGTTAGGCGTCAGGACAGGCAGAGTGGTCAGGTAGGCGGGTTCGGCGTCAGGACAGGCAGAGTGGTCAGGTAGCAGGGTTCGGAGTCAGGACAGGCAGAGTGGTCAGGCAGGCGGGTTCGGCGTCAGGACAGGCAGAGTGGTCAGGTAGGCGGGTTCGGCGTCAGGACAGGCAGAGTGGTCAGGTAGGCGGGTTCGGCGTCAGGACAGGCAGAGTGGTCAGGTAGGCGGGTTCGGCGTCAGGACAGACAGAGTGGTCAGGCAGGCGGATTCGGCGTCAGGACAGGCAGAGTGGTCAGGTAGGAGGGTTCGGCGTCAGGACAGGCAGAGTGGTCAGGCAGGCGGGTTCGGCGTCAGGACAGGCAGAGTGGTCAGGCAGGTGGGTTCGGCATCAGGACAGGCAGAGTGGTCAGGCAGGCGGGTTCGGCGTCAGGACAGGCAGAGTGGTCAGGTAGGCGGGTTCGGCGTCAGGACAGGCAGGCGGGTTCGGCGTCAGGACAGGCAGAGTGGTCAGGCAGGCGGGTTCGGCGTCAGGACAGGCAGAGTGGTCAGGTAGGAGGGTTCGGAGTCAGGAAAGGCAGAGTGGTCAGGTAGGCGGGTTCGGCGTCAGGACAGACAGAGTGGTCAGGTAGGCGGGTTCGGCGTCAGGACAGGCAGAGTGGTCAGGTAGGCGGGTTCGGCGTCAGGACAGACAGAGTGGTCAGGCAGGCGGATTCGGCGTCAGGACAGGCAGAGTGGTCAGGTAGGAGGGTTCGGCGTCAGGACAGGCAGAGTGGTCAGGCAGGCGGGTTCGGCGTCAGGACAGGCAGAGTGGTCAGGCAGGCGGGTTCGGCATCAGGACAGGCAGAGTGGTCAGGCAGGCGGGTTCGGCGTCAGGACAGGCAGAGTGGTCAGGTAGGCGGGTTCGGCGTCAGGACAGGCAGGCGGGTTCGGCGTCAGGACAGGCAGAGTGGTCAGGCAGGCGGGTTCGGCGTCAGGACAGGCAGAGTGGTCAGGTAGGCGGGTTCGGCGTCAGGATAGGCAGAGTGGTCAGGCAGGCGGGTTCGGCGTCAGGACAGGCAGAGTGGTCAGGCAGGCGGGTTCGGCGTCAGGACAGGCAGAGTGGTCAGGCAGGCGGGTTCGGCGTCAGGACAGACAAGGGTCAAAACCAGGAGGGCTAGGAAACATCAGAGTCTGGGATCTAGGAGAACCACTGGTTGACTTGGCAAAACAAGACGAACTGGCAAAGCTTCTAAACCCAGCCTAAAACCCCAAACAGCAAGCAATGCAGGTGGTTCTACAGGTTTTAGGCTGGGTTTCTGTACAGCATTTTGACATATCAGCTGAAGTACGAAGGGCTATATAAATAAAAAAATGTATTTTATTTTATTTGGCACACAGAGAGATAGGAAACACAGGGATAAATACACTGGTACAGAGAGACAGGAAACACAGGGATAAATACACCGGGGGACTAATGAGGAAAACAGGAGACATCTGGAGGAGGTTGGAGACAATCACAAAGACAGGTGAAATAGATCAGGGCGTGACAGGGGGGGGGGGGGGGGACAGGGGACGGGGGACAGGGGACGGGGGACGGGACATGCCATGTGCTGCATTTTGCTACAGGCCTATTGTTTTTGTTGGTGACACTTTGATGTGCTGCTAATCTGCAGCTGATTTAGTCTATCCAACGTGTGCACGGGGTGTAGCGTTAATTCAAATTGAATCCTCTTTGGATACCGACAGCAGTCACACCTTTGGAAGACATCGTTTGGACTGTAGCCTATAAAAAGCCTATTCCTGCCCTTTTCCCATGATCCATCAAATGCATTTCGTGTGTCTTCCTAGTGACGTCTGCCTTGTGGTCAAACTCGCTCAGGAAAAAAAAGAAGCTTTTTTCAATGCTGATTTTCAATGTCATTAAGAAAACCGAAAGGTGTCAAAGATAACAGAGTTATAGCAAACAACCTTTCTGTATTTAAACGTAATCCTAGAAGTAATAATCTAGTTTTTCCAAAATATCTGTAATCTGATTACAATATATTACATTTAATCCATTACTCCCCAACCCTGTGTGTGCGTGTACCTGTGAGTGCGTGAGTGAGTGAGTGAGTGAGTGAGTGAGTGAGTGAGTGCGTGCGTGCGTGCGTGCGTGCGTGCGTGAGTGAGTGAGTGAGTGAGTGAGTGAGTGAGTGAGTGAGTGAGTGAGTGCGTGCGTGCGTGCGTGCGTGCGTGCGTGCGTGCGTGCGTGCGTGCGTGCGTGAGTGAGTGAGTGAGTGAGTGAGTGAGTGTCCATCCATCTATGTGAAAGTGCTGTGATGTAGTTTCACCACCTTGTAGTTTCACTGTTAGGAATGAAGAGGACAGAAGGAGGAAATCCCTGGAGACACATCTGGAGACCATATCAAACTGTGAACCTTGGTGAGTACCCTAACCCCTACACCCTAACCCCTACACCCTAACCCCTACACCCTAACCTCTAACCCCTACACCCTAACCCCTACACCCTAACCCCTAACCCCTACACCCTAACCCCTACACTCTAACCCCTACACCCTAACCCCTACACCCTAACCCCTACACCCTAACCTCTAACCCCTACACCCTAACCCCTACACTCTAACCCCTACACCCTAACCCATACACCCTAACCTATAACCCCTACACCCTAACCCCTACACCCTAACCCCTACACCCTAACCCCTACACCCTAACCCCTACACCCTAACCTCTAACCCCTACACCCTAACCCCTACACCCTAACCCCTACACCCTAACCCCTAACCCCTACACCCTAACCCCTACACTCTAACCCCTACACCCTAACCCCTACACCCTAACCCCTACACCCTAACCTCTAACCCCTACACCCTAACCCCTACACCCTAACCCCTACACCCTAACCCCTAACCCCTACACCCTAACCCCTACACTCTAACCCCTACACCCTAACCCCTACACCCTAACCCCTACACCCTAACCCCTACACCCTAACCCCTACACCCTAACCTCTAACCCCTACACCCTAACCCCTACACCCTAACCCCTACACCCTAACCCCTACACTCTAACCCCTACACCCTAACCCCTACACCCTAACCCCTACACCCTAACCTCTAACCCCTACACCCTAACCCCTACACCCTAACCTCTAACCCCTACACCCTAACCCCTACACCCTAACCTCTAACCCCTACACCCTAACCCCTACACCCTAACCTCTAACCCCTACACCCTAACCCCTACACCCTAACCCCTACACCCTAACCCCTACACCCTAACCCCTAACCTCTAACCCCTACACCCTAAACCCTAACCCCTACACCCTAACCTCTACACCCTAACCCCTACACCCTAACCTCTAACCCCTACGCCCTAACCCCTGCACCCTAACCTCTACACCCTAACCCCTACACCCTAACCTCTACACCCTAACCTCTACACCCTAACTTCTAACCCCTAACCCCTACACCCTAACCTCTACACCCTAATCCCTACACTCTAACCCCTACACCCTAACCCCTACACCCTAACCCCTACACCCTAATCCCTACACTCTAACCCCTACACCCTAACCCCTACACCCTAATCCCTACACCCTAACCCCTACACCCTAACCCCTACACCCTAACCTCTACGCCCTAACCCCTACACCCTAACCTCTAACCCCTACACCCTAACCCCTACGCCTTAACCCCTGCGCCCTAACCTCTACACCCTAACCCCTACACCCTAACCCCTATACCCTAAAGGGTCATAGATCAATCTCTCTCTCTCCAAACAACCAACATTAGAGGAGATGAGGGTCTAGGCCCAGTCGTTTAACCTCTCTCTCTCTTTCCCTCCATCTCTCAGCACCAAACCAACATTAGAGGAGATGAGGGTTTGGGCCCAGTCATTTAACCTCTCTCTCTCTTTCCCTCCATCTCTCAGCGCCAAACCAACATTAGAGGAGATGAGGGTTTGGGCCCAGTCGTTTAACCTCTCTCTCTCTTTCCCTCCATCTCCCAGCACCAAACCAACATTAGAGGAGATGAGGGTTTGGGCCCAGTCGTTTAACCTCTCTCTCTCTTTCCCTCCATCTCCCAGTACCAAACCAACATTAGAGGAGATGAGGGTTTGGGCCCAGTCGTTTAACCTCTCTCTCTCTTTCCCTCCATCTCTCAGCGCCAAACCAACATTAGAGGAGATGAGGGTTTGGGCCCAGTCGTTCGACAAGCTGATGAAGAATCCTGCAGGTCGGAACGTATTCAGAGAGTTCTTAAGGACTGAGTACAGCGAGGAGAACATGTTGTTCTGGCTGGCCTGTGAAGACCTCAAACAGGAGATGAACAAGAACACAGTGGAGGAGAAGGCACGCATGATCTACGAGGATTACATCTCTGTCCTGTCTCCCAAAGAGGTACGAGTACTTCCTGTTCCTCACCCAATCCTCTCTGTCCTCCCTCTCTCCTTTTCTCTCTCTATACTCCTCTGCCTATTGCCTGTCCTCTCGTCTTTGTCCTCCACCTCGTCCTGAAAAGGTTGAGACTGCAGCCCCTCTCTCTCTTTCATATTGCATATGAAAGCTCTGTTTTGGAGTGAGATCTCTCAACATTAAACTTCAACACTGTAATTCACCTCTGCCAGGAATGGAGCGACTGCAATGGCAAAAAGCAAGACCTCTATTTGTCTCCCTCTCAATTCAAGTTACTTTATTGGCATGGGAAAGATATGTTTACATTGCCAAAGCAATAAACAAAAGTGAAATAAACCATAAAAAGTGAACAGTAAATTTTACTTACATAAGTTCCAAAAGAATAAAGGCATTTCAAATGTCATATTATGTCTTTTTAGAGTGTTGTAACGATGTGCAAATAGTTAAAGTACAAAATAAATAAACATAAATATGGGTTGTATTTACAATGGTGTTTGTTCTTCACTGGTTGCCCTTTTCTTGTGGCAACAGGTCACAAATCTTGCTGCTGTGATGGAACACTGTGGTATTTCTCCCAGTAGATATGGGAGTTTATCAAATATTGGATATGTTTTCGAGTTCTTTGTGGATCTGTGTAATCTGAGGGAAATATATGTGTCTCTAATATGGTCACACATTTGGCAGGAGGTTAGGAAGTGCAGCTCAGTTTCCACCTCATTTTGTCGGCAGTGTGAACATAGCCTGTCGGCAACCTTTCTCAATAGCAAGGCTATGCTCACTGAGTCTGTACATAGTCAAATCTTTCCTTAACTTTGGGTCAGTCACTGTGGTCAGGTATTCTGCCACTGTGTACTCTTTGTTTAGGGCCAAATAGCATTCTAGTTTGCTCAGTTTTTTTGTTGATTCTTTCCAATGTGTCAAGTAATTATCTTTTTGTTTTCTCATGATTTGGTTGGGTCTAATTGTGCTGTTGTCCTGGGGCTCTGTGGGGTGTGTTTGTGTTTGTGAACAGAGCCCCAGGACCAGCTTGCTTAGGGGACTCTTCTCCAGGTTCATCTCTCTGTAGGTGATGGCTTTGTTATGGAAGGTTTGGGAATCGCTTCCTTTTAGGTGGTTGTAGAATTTAACGTCTCTTTTCTGTATTTTGATAATTAGCGGCTATCGGCCTAATTCTGCTCTGCATGCATTATTTGGTGTTCTACATTGTACACGGAGGATATTTTTGCATAATTCTGCATGCAGAGTCTCAATTTGGTGTTTGTCCCATTTTGTGAATTCTTGGTTGGTGAGCGGACCCCAGACCTCACAACCATGAAGGACAATGGGTTCTATAACTGATTCAAGTATTTTTATTCAAGGGGCCTGCCGAGTGGCGCAGTGGTCTAAGGCACTGCATCATAGTGCTAGCTGTGCCACTAGAGCTTCTTGGTTCAAGTTCAAGTTGCATCTGGCCATGACGGGGAGACCCATGGGGCGGCGCACAATTGGCCCAGCGTCGTCCATGTTAGGGGAGAGTTTGGCCGGCAGGGATGTCCTTGTCCCATCACGCACTAGCGACTCCTCTGGCGGGCTGGGTGCAGTGCACGCTGACACGGTTGCCAGGTGCACAGTGTTTCCTCCGACACATTGGTGCATCTGGCTTCCGGGTTAAGTGGGCGTTGTGTTTCGGAGGACGCACGGCCCTCGACCTTCGCCTCTCCCGAATCCGTACGGGAGTTGCAGCGATGAGACAAGACTGTAACTACCAATTGGAAACCAAATTGGGGAGAAAAAGGGGCAAAAAAAAGTATACATTAATATTTATTTTTAGCCAGATCCTAATTGGTCAAATGTTATGTTCCCTTTGATGGCATAGAAGGCCCTTCTTGCCTTGTCTCTCAGATCGTTCACAGCTTTGTGGAAGTTACCTTTGACGCTAATGTTTAGGCCGAGGTATGTATAGTTTTTTGTGTGCTCTAGGGCAACGGTGTCTAGATGGAATTTGTATTTGTGGTCCTGGCAACTGGACCTTTTTTGGAGCACCATTATTTTTGTCTTACTGATGTTTACTGTCAGGGCCCAGGTCTGACAGAATCTGTGCAGAAGATCTAGGTGCTGCTGTAGGCCCTCCTTGTTTGGTGACAGAAGCACCAGATCATCAGTAGACATTTGACTTCAGATTCTAGTACGGTGAGGCCGGGTGCTGCAGACTGTTCTAGTGCCCTTGCCAATTAGTTGATATACAGTTAGAAGTGGGAAGTTTACATACACTTAGGTTAGAGTCATTAAAACTCATTTTTCAACCACTCCAGAAATGTCTTGTTAACAAACTACAGTTTTGGCAAGTCGGTTAGGACATCTACTTTGCGCATGACACAAGTAATCTTTCCAACAATTGTTTACAGACAGATTATTTCACTTATAATTCACTGTATTACAATTCCAGTGGGTCAGAAGTGTACATACACTAAGTTGACTGTGCCTTTAAACAGCTTGGAAAATTCCAGTAAATGATGTCATGGCTTTAGAAGCTTCTGATAGGCTAATTGACATAATTTGAGTCAATTGAATGTGTACCTGTGCATGTATTTAAAGGCCTACCGTCAAACTCAGTGCCTCTTTGCTTGACATCATGGGCAAATCAGCCAAGACTTCAGAAAAAAAAACTGTAGTCCTCCACAAGTCTGGTTCATCCTTGGGAGCAATTTCCAAACGCCTGAAGGTACCACGTTCATCTGTACAGACAATAGTATGCAAGTATAATCACCATGGGACCACGCAGCCGTCATACCGCTCAGGAAGGAGACGCGGTCTGTCTCTTAGAGAGTAACGTACTTTGGTGCGAAAAGTGCAAATCAATCCCAAAACAGCAAATGACCTTGTGAAGATGCTGGAGGAAACAGGTACAAAAGTATCTATATCCACAGTAAAAACGAGTCCTATATCGACATAACCTGAAAGGCCGCTCAGCAAGGAAGAAGCCACTGCTAAAAACTGCCATTAAAAAGCCAGACTACGGTTTGCAACTGCACATGGGGACAAAGATTGTACTTTTTGGAGAAATGTCCTCTGGTCTGATGAAACAAAAATATTACTGTTTGGCCATAATGACCATCGTTATGTTTAGAGGAAAAGGAGAGGCTTGCAAGCCGAAGACACCATCCCAACCGTGAAGCACAGGGGTGGCAGCATCACGTTGTGGGGGGTGCTTTGCTGCAGTAGGAACTGGTGCACTTCACAAAATAGATGACATCATGAGGGAGGGAAATTATGTGGATATATTGAAGCAACATCTCAAGACATCAGTCAGGAAGTGAAAGCTTGGTAACAAATGGGTCTTCCAAATGGACAATGACCCCCAAGCATACTTCCAAAGTTGTGTCAAATTGGCTTAAGGACAACCGTCAATGTATTGGAGTGGCCATCACAAAGCCCTGACCTCAATCCTATAGAACATTTGTGGGCAGAACTGAAAAAACATGTGCGAGCAAAGAGGCCTACAAACCTGACTCAGTTACACCAGCTCTGTCAGGAGGAATGAGCCAAAATTCACCCAACTTATTGTGGGAAGCTTGTGGAAGGCTACCTGAAATGTTTGACCCAAGTTAAACAATTTAAAGGCAATGCTACCAAATACGAATTGAGTGTATGTAAACTTCTGACCCACTGGGAATGTGATGAAAGAAATAATATCTGAAATAAATAATTCTTTACTATTTTTCTGACATTTCAGTCTTATAATAAAGTGGTGATCCTAACTGACCTAAGACAGGGAAATTCTTACAAGGATTAAATGTCAGGAATTGTGCATTTTTGGCTAAGGTGTGTGTAATCTTCCGACTTCAACTGTATATGTTGAAAGGGTGGGGCTTAAGCTGCTTCCCCACAGCCCTGTGGAAAGAAATGTGTTTTTTGCCTATTTTAACCTCACACTTTGTTTGTGTACATAGATTTTATAGTGTTGTATATTTCTCCCCTAACTTTCCATCAATTTGTATAGCAGACCCTCACGCCAAATTGAGTCAAAAGCTTTTTTTGAAATCAACAAAGCATGAGAAGCCTTTGTTTTGTTTTGTTTGTCAATTAGGGTGTGCAGGGTGAATACGTGGTCTGTCGTACGGTAATTTGGTAATAAGCCAATTTGACATTTGCTCAGTACATTGTTTTCACTGAGTAAATGTACGAGTCTGCTGTTAATGATAATGCAGAGTATTTTCCCAAGGTTGCTTTTGACGCATATCCCACAGTAGTTATTGGGGTAAAATTTGTCTCCACTTTTGTGGATTGGGGTGATCAGTCCTTGGTTCGAAATATTGGGGAAGATGCCAGAGCTAAGGATGATGTTAGAGTTTAAGTATAGCCAATCTCTCTCGCTGTGTATTGTGTGAGGAGAGGATCGGTTGAGATTGCTGTGGCTCTCATGGCTGTACTAGTCTAGCCCAGCCCAAACCTACCCTGTTCTGTTAAACAAAGTTTATCCACAACGCTGCCACAACTACACATCCACATGGCTCAGGAAAAATCCTCAGCTTCTCCATCCACACGAAGCCCTGCGGCTCAGGGGAAATCCTCAGCCTGTCCATCGAAGTGAATCCCTGCTGCGGCTCAGGGGAAATCCTCAGCCTGTCCATCCATTGTTAGAGGCTGGTGGTTATGTGATCTGATCTGCCTGACTGTCTATCTTGTCTCTGAGGGTCCTCTGGTTAGAGGACAGGATCTGGGTGGTCTGCTTGGCTAGGGCAGGGGGGGAGGGTTTTTCCTGGAGAACTGTGGTTTGTTTGTGGAGAGTGTGTCACACAAAGTGAAGGGGATACTGTTTCATACTGAGCACCCTGCCTTATGAAGGTGTACAGAGGGTTAGTTAACCTCTCCTACTGCCTTATGAAGGTGTACAGAGGGTTAGTTAACCTCTCCTACTGCCTTATGAAGGTGTACAGAGGGTTAGTTAACCTCTCCTACTGCCTTATGAAGGGTTACAGTGGGTTAGTTAATCTCTCCTGCTGCACTATGAAGGGTTACAGAGGGTTAGTTAACCTCTCCTGCTGCCCTATGAAGGGTTACAGAGGGTTAGTTAACCTCTCCTGCTGCCCCATGAAGGGTTAAAGTGGGTTAGTTAACCTCTCCTGCTGCCTTATGAAGGGTTACAGAGGGTTAGTTAACCTCTCCTGCTGCCCCATGAAGGGTTACAGAGAGTTAGTTAACCTCTCCTGCTGCCCTATGAAGGGTTACAGTGGGTTAGTTAACCTCTCCTGCTGCACTATGAAGGGTTACAGAGGGTTAGTTAACCTCTCCTGCTGCACAATGAAGGATTACAGAGGGTTAGTTAACCTCTCCTGCTGCCCCATGAAGGGTTAAAGTGGGTTAGTTAACCTCTCCTGCTGCCTTATGAAGGGTTACAGAGGGTTAGTTAACCTCTCCTGCTGCCCCATGAAGGGTTACAGAGAGTTAGTTAACCTCTCCTGCTGCCCTATGAAGGGTTACAGTGGGTTAGTTAACCTCTCCTGCTGCACTATGAAGGGTTACAGAGGGTTAGTTAACCTCTCCTGCTGCACTATGAAGGATTACAGAGGGTTAGTTAACCTCTCCTGCTGCCTTATGAAGGGTTACAGAGGGTTAGTTAACCTCTCCTGCTGCCCCATGAAGTTGTACAGAGGGTTAGTTAACCTCTCCTGCTGCACTATGAAGGATTACAGTGGGTTAGTTAACCTCTCCTACTGCCTTATGAAGGGTTACAGAGGGTTAGTTAACCTCTCCTGCTGCCTTATGAAGGGTTACAGAGGGTTAGTTAACCTCTCCTGCTGCCCTATGAAGGGTTACAGAGGGTTAGTTAACCTCTCCTGCTGCCCTATGAAGGGTTACAGAGGGTTAGTTAACCTCTCCTGCTGCCCTATGAAGGGTTACAGAGGGTTAGTTAACCTCTCCTGCTGCCTTATGAAGGGTTACAGAGGGTTAGTTAACCTCTCCTGCTGCCCCATGAAGGGTTACAGAGGGTTAGTTAACCTCTCCTGCTGCCCCATGAAGGGATACAGAGGGTTAGTTAACCTCTCCTGCTGCCCCATGAAGGGTTACAGAGGGCTAGTTAAGGACCACATGCACCACACCGAATGTTGCTCTACCATTCGTCTGCCAGCCATTTGTGCCCTGTGTTTTAGGGACACCCCACTGGTGGACATCTGACTGACAACATTTTTACAGATTCTACACTCGGTTTTCAAATTATGGCCAGTATTCTTCAGAAGTGCTAAGCACTTGGTGTGTTCGTTAGTATCATGGTCTGTCTCTAAATCGTGTGAAGCCATATACAGGGCAATGCAGGCCAGCCATGAAGCCTTACCCTCCTCTAACCTCTTCTAACCTCCTCTACCCTTATCTCTTCTCCTCTACCCTCCTGTCCTCTACCCTCCTATCCTCTAGCCTCCTTTCCTCTTCTCTACCCTCCTCTCTTCTATCCTCCTCTACCCTCCTCTACTTTCCTCTGCTCTCCTCTACCATCCTAATCTACTCAATTCTACCCTCATGTACCCTTTATTACTCTCCCCTCTCCTCTACTCTACTCTACTCTCCTCTTCTCTAATCTACCCTCCCCTATACAGTCATCTTCTCTCCACCCTCCTCTACTATCCTCTGCACTCCTCTACTATCCTCTACCCTCCTCTACTATCCTCTACCCTCCTCTACTATCCTCTGCCCTCCTCTACTATCCTCTACTATCCTCCGCCCTCCTCTACTATCCTCTGCCCTCCTCTACTATCCTCTGCCCTCCTCTACTATCCTCTACTATCCTCCGCCCTCCTCTACTATCCTCTGCCCTCCTCTACTATCCTCTGCCCTCCTCTACTATCCTCTGCCCTCCTCTGCCCTCCTCTACTATCCTCTACTATCCTTTACCCTCCTTTTCTATCCTCTACTATCCTCTACCCTCCTCTACTATCCTCTGCCCTCCTCTACTATCCTCTGCCATCCTCTATTATCCTCTGCCCTCCTCTACTATCCTCTGCCCTCCTCTACTATCCTCTACTATCCTCTGCCCTCCTCTGCGATCCTCTACGGTCCTCTACTATCCTCTGCCATCCTCTACTATCCTCTATTATCCTCTGCCCTCCTCTACTTTCCTCCACTATCCTCTGCCATCCTCTACCCTCCTCTACTATCTTCTACTATCCTCTACCCTCCTCTGCCCTCCTCTACTATCCTCTGCCCTCCTCTACTATCCTCAACTATCCTCTAATATCTTCTACTATCCTCTGCCCTCCTCTACTATCCTCTACTATCTTCTACTATCCTCTACCATCCTCTACTATCCTCTGCCCTCCTCTACTATCATCTGCCCTCCTCTACTATCCTCTGCCCTCCTCTACTATCCTCTACTATCTTCTACTATCCTCTGCCCTCCTCTACTATGCTCTACTATCTTCTACTATCCTCTGCCCTCCTCTACTATCTTCTACTATCCTCTGCCCTCCTCTACTATCATCTGCCCTCCTCTACTATCCTCTGCCCTCCTCTACTATCATCTAATATCTTCTACTATCCTCTGCCCTCCTCTACTATCCTCTACTATCTTCTACTATCCTCTGCCTTCCTCTACTATCCTCTACTATCCTCTGCCCTCCTCTACTATCCTCTACTATCTTCTACTATCCTCTGCCCTCCTCTACTATCCTCTGCCCTCCTCTACTATTCTCTACTATCTTCTACTATCCTCTGCCCTCCTCTACTATCTTCTACTATCCTCTACTATCTTCTATTATCCTCTGCCCTCCTCTACTATCCTCTGCCCTCCTCTACTATCCTCTACTATCCTCTGCCCTCCTCTACTATCCTCTGCCATCCTCTACACTCCTCTACTATCCTCTACCCTCATATACTATCCTCTGCCCTCCTATACTATCCTCTACTATCCTCTGCCATCCTCTGCCCTCCTCTACTATCCTCTGCCCTCCTCTACTATCCTCTACCCTCCTCTACTATCCTATACCCTCCTCTACTATCCTCTGCCCTCTACTATCCTCTGCCCTCCTCTACTATCCTCTGCCCTTCTCTACTATCCTCTGCCCTTCTCTACTATCCTCTGCCCTTCTCTACTATCCTCTGCCCTCCTCTACTATCCTCTACCCTCCTCTACTATCCTCTACCCTCCTCTACTATCCTCTACCCTCCTCTACTATCCTCTACCCTCCTCTACTATCCTCTGCCCTCTACTATCCTCTGCCCTCCTCTACTATCCTATGCCCTCCTCTACTATCCTCTACTATCCTCTGCCCTCCTCTACTATCCTCTACTATCCTCTGCCCTCCTCTACTATCCTCTACCCTCCTCTACTATCCTCTGCCCTCCTCTACTATCCTCTACTATCCTCTACTATCCTCTGCCCTTCTCTACTATCCTCTGCCCTCCTCTACTATCCTCTACCCTCCTCTACTATCCTCTACCCTCCTCTACTATCCTCTACCCTCCTCTACTATCCTCTGCCCTCCTCTACTATCCTCTGCCCTCCTCTACTATCCTCTACCCTCCTCTACTATCCTATACCCTCCTCTACTATCCTCTGCCCTCTACTATCCTCTGCCCTCCTCTACTATCCTCTGCCCTTCTCTACTATCCTCTGCCCTCCTCTACTATCCTCTGCCCTCTACTATCCTCTGCCCTCCTCTACTATCCTCTGCCCTCCTCTGCCCTCCTCTACTATCCTCTGCCCTCTACTATCCTCTGCCCTCCTCTACTATCCTCTGCCCTTCTCTACTATCCTCTGCCCTCCTCTGCTATCCTCTGCCCTCTACTATCCTCTGCCCTCCTCTACTATCCTCTACTATCCTCTACTATCCTCTGCCCTCCTCTACTATCCTCTACCCTCCTCTACTATCCTCTGCCCTCCTCTACTATCCTCTACTATCCTCTACTATCCTCTGCCTTCCTCTACTATCCTCTACCCTCCTCTACTATCCTCTGCCCTCCTCTACTATCCTCTACTATCCTCTACTATCCTCTGCCCTCCTCTACTATCCTCTACCCTCCTCTACTATCCTCTGCCCTCCTCTACTATCCTCTGCCCTCCTCTACTATCCTCTGCCCTCCTCTACTATCCTCCGCCCTCCTCTACTATCCTCTACCCTCCTCTATTACCCTCTGCCCTCCTCTGCCCTCCTCTACTATCATCTGCCCTTCTCTACTATCCTCTACTATCCTCTGCCCTCCTCTACTATCCTCTACTATCCTCTACTATCCTCTGCCCTCCTCTACTATCCTCTACCCTCCTCTACTATCCTCTGCCCTCCTCTACTATCCTCTGCCCTCCTCTACTATCCTCTGCCCTCCTCTACTATCCTCCGCCCTCCTCTACTATCCTCTACCCTCCTCTATTACCCTCTGCCCTCCTCTGCCCTCCTCTACTATCCTCTGCCCTTCTCTACTATCCTCTGCCCTCCTCTACTATCCTCTGCCCTCATCTACTATCCTCTACCCTCCTCTACTATCCTCTGCCCTTCTCTACTATCCTCTGCCCTCCTCTACTATCCTCTACCCTCCTCTATTACCCTCTGCCCTCCTCTGCCCTCCTCTACTATCCTCTGCCCTCCTCTACTATCCTCTACCCTCCTCTACTATCCTCTGCCCTTCTCTACTATCCTCTGCCCTCCTCTACTATCCTCTGCCCTCCTCTATTACCCTCTGCCCTCCTCTGCCCTCCTCTACTATCCTCTGCCCTCCTCTACTGACCTCTGCCCTCCTCTACTATCCTCTGCCCTCCTCTGCCCTCCTCTACTATCCTCTGCCCTCCTCTACTATCCTCTGCCCTCCTCTGCCCTCCTCTACTATCCTCTGCCCTTCTCTACTATCCTCTGCCCTCCTCTACTATCCTCTGCCCTCATCTACTATCCTCTACCCTCCTCTACTATCCTCTACTATCCTCTACTATCCTCCGCCCTCCTCTACTATCCTCCGCCCTCCTCTACTATCCTCTACCCTCCTCTACTATCCTCTACCCTCCTCTACTATCCTCTGCCCTCCTCTACTATCCTCTGCCCTCCTCTACTATCCTCTACCCTCCTCTACTATCCTCTGCCCTCCTCTACTATCCTCTACCCTCCTCAACTATCCTCTACCCTCCTCTACTATCCTCTACCCTCCTCTACTATCCTCTGCCCTCCTCTACTATCCTCTACCCTCCTCTACTATCCTCTGCCCTCCTCTACTATCCTCTGCCCTCCTCTACTATCCTCTGCCCTCCTCTACTATCCTCTACTATCTTCTACTATCCTCTACTATCCTCTGCCCTCCTCTACTATCCTCTAATATATTCTACTATCCTCTGCCCTCCTCTACTATCCTCTACTATCTTCTACTATCCTCTGCCATCCTCTACTATCCTCTGCCCTCCTCTACTATCCTCTGCCATCCTCTACTATCATCTACACACCCCCCTACTATCCTCTACTATCCTCTACTATCCTCTACTAACCTCTACTATCCTCTGCCCTCCTCTACTATCCTCTGCCATCCTCTACTATCATCTACACACCCCCCTACCCTCCTCTACTATCCTCTACTAACCTCTACCCTCCTCTACTATCCTCTACCCTCCTCTACTATCCTCTACTAACCTCTACCCTCCTCTACTATCCTCTACCCTCCTCTACTATCCTCTACCCTCCTCTACTATCCTCTACCCTCCTCTACTATCCTCTACTATCCTCTGCCCTCCTCTACTATCCTCTGCCCTCCTCTACTATCCTCTGCCCTCCTCTACTATCCTCTACTAACCTCTACCCTCCTCTATTATCCTCTGCCCTCCTCTACTATCCTCTACCCTCCTCTACTATCCTCTGCCCTCCTCTACTATCCTCTGCCCTCCTCTACTATCCTCTACTAACCTCTACCCTCCTCTACTATCCTCCGCCCTCCTCTACTATCCTCTACCCTCCTCTACTATCCTCTGCCCTCCTCTACTATCCTCTGCCCTCCTCTACTATCCTCTACCCTCCTCTACTATCCTATACCCTCCTCTACTATCCTCTGCCCTCTACTATCCTCTGCCCTCCTCTACTATCCTCTACCCTCCTCTACTATCCTCTGCCCTCTACTATCCTCTGCCCTCTACTATCCTATACCCTCCTCTACTATCCTATACCCTCCTCTACTATCCTATACCCTCCTCTACTATCCTATACCCTCCTCTACTATCCTATACCCTCCTCTACTATCCTATACCCTCCTCTACTATCCTATACCCTCCTCTACTATCCTCTGCCCTCCTCTACTATCCTCTACCCTCCTCTACTATCCTATACCCTCCTCTACTATCCTCTGCCCTCTACTATCCTCTACCCTCCTCTACTATCCTATACCCTCCTCTACTATCCTCTGACCTCTACTATCCTCTACCCTCCTCTACTATCCTCTACCCTCCTCTACTATCCTCTGCCCTCTACTATCCTCTGCCCTCCTCTACTATCCTCTGCCCTCCTCTACTATCCTCTACCCTCCTCTACTATCCTCTGCCCTCCTCTACTATCCTCTGCCCTCCTCTACTATCCTCTACCCTCCTCTACTATCCTCTGCCCTCCTCTACTATCCTCTACTATCCTCTACTATCCTCTACCCTCCTCTACTATCCTCTGCCCTCCTCTACTATCCTCTGCCCTCCTCTACTATCCTCTACTATCCTCTACTATCCTCTACCCTCTACTATCCTCTACTATCCTCTACTATCCTCTACTATCCTCTACTATCCTCTACCCTCTACTATCCTCTACTATCCTCTACTATCCTCTACCCTCCTCTACTATCCTCTGCCCTCTACTATCCTCTGCCCTCCTCTACTATCCTCTGCCCTCCTCTACTATCCTCTACCCTCCTCTACTATCCTCTGCCCTCCTCTGCCCTCCTCTACTATCCTCTGCCCTCCTCTACTATCCTCTACTATCCTCTACTATCCTCTGCCCTTCTCTACTATCCTCTGCCCTCCTCTACTATCCTCTACCCTCCTTTACTATCCTCTGCCCTCCTCTGCCCTCCTCTACTATCCTCTGCCCTTCTCTACTATCCTCTGCCCTCCTCTACTATCCTCTGCCCTCCTCTACTATCCTCTGCCCTCCTCTACTATCCTCTGCCCTCTTCTACTATCCTCTACCCTCCTCTACTATCCTATACCCTCCTCTACTATCCTCTGCCCTCTACTATCCTCTGCCCTCCTCTACTATCCTCTACCCTCCTCTACTATCCTCTACCCTCCTCTACTATCCTCTACCCTCCTCTACTATCCTATACCCTCCTCTACTATCCTCTGCCCTCTACTATCCTCTGCCCTCCTCTACTATCCTCTACCCTCCTCTGCTATCCTCTGCCCTCTACTATCCTCTGCCCTCCTCTACTATCCTCTGCCCTCCTCTACTATCCTCTGTCCTCCTCTACTATCCTCTGCCCTCCTCTACTATCCTCTGCCCTCCTCTACTATCCTCTACCCTCCTCTACTATCCTCTACCCTCCTCTACTATCCTCTACCCTCCTCTACTATCCTCTGCCCTCTACTATCCTCTGCCCTCCTCTACTATCCTCTGCCCTCCTCTACTATCCTCTACCCTCCTCTACTATCCTCTGCCCTCTACTATCCTCTGCCCTCCTCTACTATCCTCTGCCCTCCTCTACTATCCTCTACTATCCTCTACTATCCTCTGCCCTCCTCTACTATCCTCTACTATCCTCTATTATCCTCTACCCTCCTCTACTATCCTCTGCCCTCCTCTACTATCCTCTACCCTCCTCTATTACCCTCTGCCCTCCTCTGCCCTCCTCTACTATCATCTGCCCTTCTCTACTATCCTCTACTATCCTCCGCCCTCCTCTACTATCCTCTACCCTCCTTTACTATCCTCTGCCCTCCTCTGCCCTCCTCTACTATCCTCTGCCCTTCTCTACTATCCTCTGCCCTCCTCTACTATCCTCTGCCCTCCTCTACTATCCTCTACCCTCCTCTACTATCCTCTGCCCTTCTCTACTATCCTCTACCATCCTCTACTATCCTCTGCCCTCCTCTACTATCCTCTGCCCTCCTCTACTATCCTCTGCCCTCCTCTACTATCCTCTACCCTCCTCTACTATCCTCTGCCCTTCTCTACTATCCTCTACCCTCCTCTACTATCCTCTACCCTTCTCTACTATCCTCTGCCCTCCTCTACTTACCTCTGCCCTTCTTTACTATCCTCTACTATCCTCTGCCCTCCTCTACTATCCTCTGCCCTCCTCTACTATCCTCTACCCTCCTCTACTATCCTCTGCCCTTCTCTACTATCCTCTGCCCTCCTCTACTATCCTCTGCCCTTCTCTACTATCCTCTACTATCCTCTGCCCTCCTCTACTATCCTCTACCCTCCTCAACTATCCTCTGCCCTTCTCTACTATCCTCTACTATCCTCTGCCCTCCTCTACTATCCTCTACCCTCCTCTACTATCCTCTGCCCTCCTCTATTTAATTCGCCGGTATGTTTGGTCAAATAGTTAAAGAAAGGTAAAATAAATAATACAAATCATGTTTCTTATTTATCAAACACAACTAATCCCACGTGCAGAGAGGGATTGCTCCTGCTGCTGGATTAAAACGTGTACTTTTAAAAAGACTTGTCATTGCGCAACAATTCTAAATGCAATCGCGTGTTAAAACCTGTTTTGCATCAGAAAGAGCTACGAATAGTTGTTTTCTCTCTCAACTGGTAATAGATGCAGCACTTCCCCACATTCACCATTCAAGTCCAGGCAGACGGCTATCGCCTCGTCACCCACCACTTTACAATGGGAGCTGGAGGCAGGATACTTTTAGAGAACAGACTTAATAGTTTGAAACCGGTATGTTTTATTTCATATTATGAGACACGTCTTACCTTGTTTCAAAGTAGCCTATTGGTCAAAATTCAACCAGGGAAACGTGGAGGCAATTATTATTATAAAGACTTCGTAGGAGGCGCGTGAGTTTATAAAGCCCTTCGTAGGCGGGGAAACCTAACGATTTAAGAAATGAGTGCATGGAACTCATAGCCTGTAACCCAATCCAGCAGTAGGCCTGTACCATTGCTCTTTCACACGGACGACTGATGATTATCGACGGGGAGATTGTTGGAAAGATTCTTCAAATAGCTTACTGTGAGGAACTATATTTTTAACATATTATCATTTTTAATGGATCTTTAAAAAAAAATACTTTTCTACATTTCTGGGCAGCAGGCCAAGTACTTCTATGCATGCTCAGGCGTGCGTGCTCCCTCAACATTATCAGGACAGAGACCAGACAGATGCTCCCTCAACATTATCAGGACAGAGAGACCAGACACATGCTCACTCAACATTATCAGGACAGAGAGACCAGACAGATGCTCTTCAACATTATCAGCCCAGAGAGACCAGACAGATGCTCCCTCAACATTATGCGCACAGAGAGACCAGACAGATGCTCCCTCAACATTATCAGGACAGAGAAACCAGACAGATGCTCCGTCAACACACATTATCAGGACAGAGAGACCAGACACATGCTCACGCAACATTATCAGGACAGAGAGACCAGACAGATGCTCGTCTACATTATCAGGACAGAGAGACCAGACACATGCTCCCCCAACATTATCAGGACAGAGAGACCAGACAGATGCTCCCTCAACACACATTATCAGGACAGAGAGACCAGACACATGCTCCCTCAATATTATCAGGACAGAGAGACCAGACAGATGCTCCCTCAACATTATCAGGACAGAGAGACCAGACACATGCTCCCTCAACATTATCAGGACAGAGAGACCAGACACATGCCCATTGCTCAATTTGACAAATCTCATCAATTATGGTTATGAAATGAACCATAACTTGTTTCTCACAAGTGTATCAGGTTGTGAACACTGCAAACAACGTTTCCACTCCGAGAAAGAGAAAGGTAAATGACTGTGATTATTACATGCATGAAATGAATGTAACCAAATGACAGGGATTAATGGTACATTTAATACTGGTGACATATGTAATGGGGGATTGATAGAAATCAAAGGGCAAACAATTCACACGATGAAACAATGCATGCGCAATAATTGGCAGGAGACAGCTGAGCCATTCTGGAGGAAGACTAGCCTATATCTTCACCCCTGTCCTGCTGAGCCATTCTGGAGGGAGACTAGCCTATATCTTCACCCCTGCCCTGCTGATCCATTCTGGAGTGAGACTGGCCTATATCTTCACCCCTGCCCTGCTGAGCCATTCTGGATAGAGACTGGCCTATATCTTCACCCCTGCCCTGCTGAGCCATTCTGGAGAGAGACTGGCCTATATCTTCACCCCTGCCCTGCTGAGCCATTCTGGATAGAGAGACTGGCCTATATCTTCACCCCTGCCCTGCTGAGCCATTCTGGAGAGAGACTGGCCTATATCTTCACCCCTGCCCTGCTGAGCCATTCTGGAGAGAGACTGGCCTATATCTTCACCCCTGCCCTGCTGAGCCATTCTGGAGAGAGAGACTGTCCTATATCTTCACCCCTGCCCTGCTGAGCCATTCTGGAGAGAGACTGGCCTATATCTTCACCCCTGCCCTGCTGAGCCATTCTGGAGAGAGACTGGCCTATATCTTCACCCCTGCCCTGCTGAGCCATTCTGGAGAGAGACTGGCCTATATCTTCACCCCTGCCCTGCTGAGCCATTCTGGAGAGAGACTGGCCTATATCTTCACCCCTGCCCTGCTGAGCCATTCTGGAGAGAGACTGGCCTATATCTTCACCCCTGCCCTGCTGAGCCATTCTGGATAGAGAGACTGGCCTATATCTTCACCCCTTCCCTGCTGAGCCATTCTGGAGAGAGACTGGCCTATATCTTCACCCCTGCCCTGCTGAGCCATTCTGGAGAGAGACTGGCCTATATCTTCACCCCTGCCTTGCTGAGCCATTCTGGATAGAGAGACTGGCCTATATCTTCACCCCTGCCCTGCTGAGCCATTCTGGAGAGAGACTGGCCTATATCTTCACCCCTGCCCTGCTGAGCCATTCTGGAGAGAGACTGTCCTATATCTTCACCCCTGCCCTACTGAGCCATTCTGGAGAGAGACTGGCCTATATCTTCACCCCTGCCCTGCTGGGCCATTCTGGATAGAGAGACTGGCCTATATCTTCACCCCTGCCCTGCTGAGCCATTCTGGATAGAGTTACTGACCTATATCTTCACCCCTGCCCTTCTGAGCCATTCTGGATAGAGAGACTGACCTATATCTTCACCCCTGCCCTGCTGAGCCATTCTGGAGAGAGACTGGCCTATATCTTCACCCCTGCCCTGCTGAGCCATTCTGGAGAGAGACTGGCCTATATCTTCACCCCTGCCCTGCTTAGCCATTCTGGAGAGAGACTGGCCTATATCTTCACCCCTGCCCTGCTGAGCCATTCTGGAGAGAGACTGGCCTATATCTTCACCCCTGCCCTGCTGAGCCATTTTGGAGAGAGACTGGCCTATATCTTCACCCCTGCCCTGCTGAGCCATTCTGGATAGAGAGACTGGCCTATGTCTTCACCCCTGCCTTGCTGAGCCATTCTGGAGAGAGACTGGCGTATATCTTCACCCCTGCCCTGCTGAGCCATTCTGGATGGAGACTGGCCTATATCTTCACCCCTGCCCTGCTGAGCCATTCTGGAGAGAGACTGGCCTATATCTTCACCCCTGCCCTGCTGAGCCATTCTGGAGAGAGACTGGCTTATATCTTCACTCCTGCCCTGCTGAGCCATTCTGGATAGAGAGACTGGCCTATATCTTCACCCCTGCCCTGCTGACCCATTCTGGAGAGAGACTGGCCTATATCTTCACCCCTGCCCTGCTGAGCCATTCTGGAGAGAGACTGGCCTATATCTTCACCCCTGCCTTGCTGAGCCATTCTGGAGAGAGACTGGCCTATGTTTTCACCCCTGCCCAGCTGAGCCATTCTGGAGTGAGACTGGCCTATATCTTCCCCCATGCCCTGCTGAGCCATTCTGGAGAGAGAGACTGGCCTATATCTTCACCCCTGCCCTGGTGAGCCAATCTGGAGAGAGACTGGCCTATATCTTCACCGCTGCCCTGCTGAGCCATTCTGGAGAGAGACTGGCCTATATCTTCACCCCTACCCTGCTGAGCCATTCTGGATAGAGAGACTGGCCTATATCTTCACCCCTGCCCTGCTGAGCCATTCTGGAAAGAGACTGGCCTATATCTTCCCCCCTGCCCTGCTGGGCCATTCTGGATAGAGAGACTGGCCTATATCTTCCCCCCTGCCCTGCTGAGCCATTCTTGATAGAGAGACTGGCCTATATCTTCACCCCTGCCCTGCCGAGCCATTCTGGAGAGAAACTGGCCTATATCTTCACCCCTGCCCTGCTGGGCCATTCTGGATAGAGAGAATGGCCTATATCTTCACCCCTGCCCTGCTGAGCCATTCTGGAGAGAGACTGGCCTATATCTTCACCCCTGCCCTGCCGAGCCATTCTGGAGAGAGACTGGCCTATATATTCACCCCGGCCCTGCTGAGCCATTCTGGATAGAGACTGGCCTATATCTTCACCCCTGCCCTGCTGAGCCATTCTGGAGAGAGACTGGCCTATATCTTCACCCCTGCCCTGCTGAGCCATTCTGGATAGCGAGACTGACCTATATCTTCACCCCTGCCCTGCTGAGCCATTCTGGATAGAGAGACTGACCTATATCTTCACCCCTGCCCTGCTGAGCCATTCTGGAGAGAGACTGGCCTATATCTTCACCCCTGCCCTGCTGAGCCATTCTGGAGAGAGACTGGCCTATATCTTCACCCCTGCCCTGCTTAGCCATTCTGGAGAGAGACTGGCCTATATCTTCACCCCTGCCCTGCTGAGCCATTCTGGAGAGAGACTGGCCTATATCTTCACCCCTGCCCTGCTGAGCCATTTTGGAGAGAGACTGGCCTATATCTTCACCCCTGCCCTGCTGAGCCATTCTGGATAGAGAGACTGGCCTATGTCTTCACCCCTGCCTTGCTGAGCCATTCTGGAGAGAGACTGGCGTATATCTTCACCCCTGCCCTGCTGAGCCATTCTGGAGAGAGACTGGCCTATATCTTCACCTCTGCCCTGCTGAGCCATTCTGGAGAGAGACTGGCCTATATCTTCACCCCTGCCCTGCTGAGCCATTCTGGAGGGAGACTGGCCTATATCTTCACCCCTGCCCTGCTGAGCCATTCTGGAGGGAGACTGGCCTATATCTTCACCCCTGCCCTGCTGAGCCATTCTGGATGGAGACTGGCCTATATCTTCACCCCTGCCCTGCTGAGCCATTCTGGAGAGAGACTGGCCTATATCTTCACCCCTGCCCTGCTGAGCCATTCTGGAGAGAGACTGGCTTATATCTTCACTCCTGCCCTGCTGAGCCATTCTGGATAGAGAGACTGGCCTATATCTTCACCCCTGCCCTGCTGACCCATTCTGGAGAGAGACTGGCCTATATCTTCACCCCTGCCCTGCTGAGCCATTCTGGAGAGAGACTGGCCTATATCTTCACCCCTGCCTTGCTGAGCCATTCTGGAGAGAGACTGGCCTATGTTTTCACCCCTGCCCAGCTGAGCCATTCTGGAGTGAGACTGGCCTATATCTTCCCCCATGCCCTGCTGAGCCATTCTGGAGAGAGAGACTGGCCTATATCTTCACCCCTGCCCTGGTGAGCCATTCTGGAGAGAGATTGGCCTATATCTTCACCGCTGCCCTGCTGAGCCATTCTGGAGAGAGACTGGCCTATATCTTCACCCCTGCCCTGCTGAGCCATTCTGGATAGAGAGACTGGCCTATATCTTCACCCCTGCCCTGCTGAGCCATTCTGGATAGAGAGATGGGCCTATATCTTCACCCCTGTCCTGCTGAGCCATTCTGGAGAGAGACTGGCCTATATCTTCACCCCTGCCCTGCTGGGCCATTCAGGAGAGAGACTGGCCTATATCTTCACCTCTGCCCTGCTGAGCCATTCTGGAGAGAGACTGTCCTATATCTTCACCCCTGCCCTGCTGAGCCATTCTGGATAGAGAGACTGACCTATATCTTCACCCCTAACCTGCTGAGCCATTCTGGAGAGAGACTGGCCTATATCTTCACCCCTGCCCTGCTGGGCCATTCAGGAGAGAGACTGGCCTATATCTTCCCCTCTGCCCTGTTGAGCCATTCTGGATAGAGAGACTGTCCTATATCTTCACCCCTGCCCTGCTGAGCCATTCTGGATAGAGAGACGGGCCTATATCTTCACCCCTGTCCTGCTGAGCCATTCTGGATAGAGAGACTGGCCTATATCTTCACCCCTGCCCTGCTGGGCCATTCAGGAGAGAGACTGGCCTATATCTTCACCCCTGCCCTGCTGAGCCATTCTGGAGAGAGACTGGCCTATATCTTCACCCCTGCCCTGCTGAGCCATTCTGGAGAGAGAGACTGGCCTATATCTTCACCCCTGCCCTGCTGAGCCATTCTGGAGAGAGACTGGCCTATATCTTCACCCCTGCCCTGCTGAGCCATTCTGGATAGAGACTGGCCTATATCTTCACCCCTGCCCTGCTGAGCCATTCTGGATAGAAAGACTGGCCTATATCTTCACCCCTGCCCTGCTGAGCCATTCTGGATAGAGACTGGCCTATATCTTCACCCCTGCCCTGCTGAGCCATTCTGGATAGAAAGACTGGCCTATATCTTCACCCCTGCCCTGCTGAGCCATTCTGGATAGAGAGACTGACCTATATCTTCACCCCTGCCCTGCTGAGCCATTCTGGAGAGAGACTGGCCTATATCTTCACCCCTGCCCTGCTGAGCCATTCTGGATAGAGAGACTGGCCTATATCTTCACCCCTGCCCTGCTGAGCCATTCTGGAGAGAGAGACTGGCCTATATCTTCACCCCTGCCCTGCTGAGCCATTCTGGAGAGAGACTGGCCTATATCTTCACCCCTGCCCTGCTGAGCCATTCTGGATAGAGAGACTGGCCTATATCTTCACCTCTTTTTCTTCTTGTCTCAACATTTTAAATGATCCTCACTATCTTCACACATATTTGAGATGTTTGTCCCTGACAGCCGCAGCTCAATAATCAGCTAGGCCTGTTGCCATGCTTCCCAGCTGGTCATAGGCCTACGAGCTTGTGATTTTTTTAAAGATAAGCTAATGATCCTCGATTCCTCTGCGGCTAAGTCATGCTTTCTGGTGAAGTAATTTGAATGATTTTATTTATGAATATACAGGAGTAATTATAGAGTTTTTTGGCATTTTATTTCCATTTACTTCCCTATTGGACCCACCGCTATGTCATGTCTCTCCTGTTCTATTAGACCCAACACTATGTCATTTCTCTCCTGTTCTATTAGGCCCACCACTATGTCATGTCTCTCCTGTTCTATTAGACCCACCACTATGTCATGTCTCTCCTGTTCTATAGGACCCACCACTATGTCATGTCTCTCCTGTTCTATTAGACCCACCACTATGTCATGTCTCTCCTGTTCTATAGGACCCACCGCTATGTCATGTCTCTCCCGTTCTATTAGACCCACCACTATGTCATGTCTCTCCTGTTCTATGAGACCCACCACTATGTCATGTCTCTCCTGTTCTATAGGACCCACCGCTATGTCATGTCTCTCCTGTTCTATTAGACCCACAACTATGTCATGTCTCTCCTGTTCTATTAGACCCACCACTATGTCATGTCTCTCCTGTTCTATAGGACCCACCGCTATGTTATGTCTCTCCTGTTCTATTAGACCCACCGCTATGTCATGTCTCTCCTGTTCTATTAGACCCACCGCTATGTCATGTCTCTCCTGTTCTATTAGACCCACCACTATGTCATGTCTCTCCTGTTCTATAGGACCCACCACTATGTCATGTCTCTCCTGCTCTATAGATCCCACCACTATGTCATGTCTCTCCTGTTCTATTAGACCCACCACTATGTCATGTCTCTCCTGTTCTATTAGACCCACCACTGTCATGTCTCTCCTGTTCTATTAGACCCACCACTATGTCATGTCTCTCCTGTTCTATAGGACCCACCGCTATGTCATGTCTCTCCTGTTCTATAGGACCCACCGCTATGTCATGTCTCTCCTGTTCTATTAGACCCACCGCTATGTCATGTCTCTCCTGTTCTATTAGACCCACCACTATGTCATGTCTCTCCTGTTCTATAGGACCCACCACTATGTCATGTCTCTCCTGTTCTATTAAACCCACTACTATGTCATGTCTCTTCTGTTCTATTAGACCCTACACTATGTCATTTCTCTCCTGTTCTATAGATCCCACCACTATGTCATGTCTCTCCTGTCCTATTGGACCCACCACTATGTCATTTCTCTCCTGTTCTATAGATCCCACCACTATGTCATGTCTCTCCTGTTCTATAGGACCCACCACTATGTCATGTCTCTCCTGTTCTATAGATCCCACCACTATGTCATGTCTCTCCTGTCCTATTGGACCCACCACTATGTCATTTCTCTCCTGTTCTATAGATCCCACCACTATGTCATGTCTCTCCTGTTCTATAGGACCCACCACTATGTCATGTCTCTCCTGTCCTATTGGTTTTCATTTCAACTTTCTTTCGTTGTCCAGAAGCCAAAGGCACAATCCTGGTCATATTAGCAAGCCATCATAGTTGATGCATCTTTAGATTCCCCCTTTAAGTTTCTAACAGAGATTTTCATCTCTGCCACACATGGAACCGCAAACAGGTGTGCTGTTTAGAATGTTGTTTTCCCAGGTGTTCTGTTTAGAATGGTGTTTTCCCAGGTGTGTTGTTTTAGAATGGTGTTTTGTCAGGTGTGCTGTTTAGAATGGTGTTTTCCCAGGTGTGTTGTTTTAGAATGGTGTTTTGTCAGGTGTGTTGTTTAGAATGGTGTTTTGTCAGGTGTGCTGTTTAGAATGGTGTTTTCCCAGGTGTGCTGTTTAGAATGGTGTTTTCCCAGGTGTGCTGTTTAGAATGGTGTTTTGTCAGGTGTTCTGTTTAGAATGGTGTTTTGTCAGGTGTTCTGTTTAGAATGATGTTTTCCCAGGAGTGCTGTTTAGAATGGTGTTTTCCCAGGTGTTCTGTTTAGAATGGTGTTCTCAGGTGTGCTGTTTAGAATGGTGTTTTGTCAGGTGTTCTGTTTAGAATGGTGTTCTCAGGTGTTCTGTTTAGAATGGTGTTCTCAGGTGTGCTGTTTAGAATGGTGTTTTGTCAGGTGTTCTGTTTAGAATGGTGTTCTCAGGTGTGCTGTTTAGAATGGTGTTTTCCCAGGTGTGCTGTTTAGAATGGTGTTTTCCCCAGGTGTGCTGTTTAGAATGGTGTTCTCAGGTGTGCTGTTTAGAATGGTGTTTTCCCCAGGTGTTCTGTTTAGAATGGTGTTCTCAGGTGTTCTGTTTAGAATGGTGTTCTCAGGTGTGCTGTTTAGAATGGTGTTTTCCCAGGAGTGCTGTTTTAGAATGGTGTTTTGTCAGGTGTTCTGTTTAGAATGGTGTTTTCTCAGGTGTGTTGTTTTAGAATGGTGTTTTGTCAGGTGTGCTGTTTAGAATGGTGTTTTGTCAGGTCCGCTGTTTAGAATGGTGTTTTGTCAGGTGTGCTGTTTAGAATGGTGTTTTCCCAGGTGTGCTGTTTAGAATGGTGTTTTCCAGCTAATTGCACATTTGAAAAATTAAGTTTTATTGGCTGCTTCATTACATGAGTTGCATGTTCTGTTAAGATGCATTTACCATAATGTAAATGTCATTTCCGTCATTCTTTCCGTTCATGTTGTCGAGCGCAACACACACACTAAGCATCTCTGTTGACCCGCTGATAGCAGAGTTAGTCCCACCGGACGGAGATCCAGTGAAAATGCAGAGCGCCAAATTCAAATAAATTACGATATGTAATTACACATGCAAAGATACCAAATTAAAGCTACCCTTGTTGTGAATCCAGCCAACATGGCAGATTTCAAAAAGGCTTTACGGCGAAAGCAAATTATGCTATTATCTGAGGACAGCACTCCAGTAAACAAACACAGACGATCCTATTTCAACCCTCCAGGCGCGACACAAAACGCAGAAATAACGCTATAATTCATGCCTTACCTTTGAGCTTCTTCTTTTGACCCTCCAATATGCCCCATAAACATCACAAATGGTCCTTTTGTTCGATTAATTCCGTCGATATATATCCAAAATGTCCATTTATTTGGTGCGTTTGATCCAGAAAAACACCGGTTCCAACTAGCGCAACGTGACGACAAAATATCTCATAAGTTACCTGTAAGCTTTGTCCAAACATTTCAAACTACTTTTGTAATACAACTTTAGGTATTTTTTAACGTAAATAATCGATCAAAGTTAAGACGGGATGATCTGTGTTCAATACCGGAGGAGAGCAAAGTGTAGCGAGCTTTCAGGTCACGCGCCTCTAACAAAGAGTACACTTCTCTCTAACCTCGTTCTGAACAGTGCTACTTCTTCATTTCTCAAAGGAAAAACCTCAACCAATTTCTAAAGGCTGTTGACATCCAGTGGAAGCGATAGGAACTGCAGGAAGGTCCCTTAGAAATCTGGATTCCCAATGAAAACCCATTGAAAAGAGTGACATCAAAAACAATATCTGAATGGTTTGTCCTCTGGGTTTCGCCTGCCAAATAAGTCACAGATATGATTCAAACAGTTTTAGAAACTTCAGAGTGTTTTCTATCCAAATGTACTAATACTATGCATATCTTAGCTTCTGGGCCTGAGGAGCAGGCAGTTTACTTTGGACACGCTTTTCATCCGGATGTGAAAATACTGCCCCCTATCCCAGAGAAGTTAAGGCCTTCTTGCTGGCTGTATTTGTCATTTCCTTCTGTGGTGGAATGGATGCCTGGACTGTAGTGTCCAGTGTGTTTTGAGGTTTTCTTTTCATAGTTTTGTGTGCGTGTATGTGTGAATGAACCTGTGTGTTTTTATCAAAAGCTAGCCACTTTATTTAGAGTGAGTACCTGAGGCTGTGTCTGTCAGAGAGAGAGAGACCACTCACCTAGTCTGTCTGTCTCCTCAGTGAGATACCACTCACCTAGTCTGTCTGTCTCCTCTGCCCTGGGGAAGGTACTATTCTATTACTTATAGACTCTATGTTCTCTTTATCCCTCTAATATCTATTTACTGTACAACTATAGAAACTCACTGGGTTGGAAATCCATTACAAATTCACTGTGATGTGTAAGTGGTGATGCTCTTTCCTTCTCTGGTATTTTGAGTGTTTTTTGACATGTTGTTTATTGAGAGTCAATGGCTAATCTGTCATTTATTCTCTCTGTCCTTCATTCTGTCTCTCTCTGTCTGTCTCTCTCTCTCTATCTGTCTCTGTTTCTCTCTCAGGTGAGTCTGGACTCCCGGGTGAGAGAGGTGATTAACAGGAAGATACAGGAGCCTACGCCCCACACCTTTGAGGACGCCCAGCTTCAGATCTATACCTTAATGCACAGAGACTCCTACCCTCGCTTCCTCAACTCGTCTCTCTACAGATCACTGGTTCACCCGGGCTCCCGCACCTCCTCAGAGTCTTAGGTTCACCCGGGCTCCCGCGCCTCCTCAGACCTAGGTTCACCCGGGCTCCCGCACCTCCTCAGACCTAGGTTCACCCGGGCTCCCGCGCCTCCTCAGACCTAGGTTCACCCGGGCTCCCGCACCTCCTCAGAGTCATAGGTTCACCCGGGCTCCCGCACCTCCTCAGTCCTAGGTTCACACGGGCTCCCGCACCTCCTCAGACCTAGATTCACCCGGGCTCCCGCACCTCCTCAGTCCTAGGTTCACCCGGGCTCCCGCACCTCCTCAGTCCTAGGTTCACCCGGGCTCCCGCACCTCCTCAGTCCTAGGTTCACCCGGGCTCCTGCACCTCCTCAGAGTCATAGGTCCACAACATTTCACTCACTCACACTCCTCTCTCTCTGTCGCATTCTTGATCTCACTCTCTCTCTTTCTCCACCTCTCTCCCTCTGCTCTTCCTCGCTGTCTCAGTCTCGCTCGCCCTTCATCCTCACTCTCTCTCTCTGTCTCACTCCATCTCTATCCCTTGTCTCTGTCTCTCTCCATCCACTCCCCCTCTGTCTCTCTCCATTGCACAACCACTAAAGGAGAAAATATTGATCCTTTTGTGGATTTTTCTAATGATTGTTGTAGGAATTTTCTGTAGGATTTTTTGGGCTGCCATACATTTCACAGTTGTTTTTTTTAAAGAACTCACTTCATCATGCCATATATGGATTTCCTGACTGCACAGACACCCACAAATGCTTCCCTACTCCTTGCATAGTGCACTACCCACATAGGGCTCTGGTGAAAAGTAGTGCACTATATAGGGAAAAGGGTTCCATTTGACAAGCCAAGTTAACTGGAAGACACAGGGTTTTTTCCACAGGAGGAGACAGACACATTATTTCTGTTGGATTTCATTCATTTAACTGCTTGTGGTGACAGCTGCTTCAGCACCAACTACTGATTATTTGGATTTACGTACAACAATCTGCTTTTTGTTTTATAGAAACTGTATTTGTATATAGCACATATATTTTTTCTTTCTCCAGACAAATGTCCTAATTTTGGAAGAGCGCTCAGATAGGAGAAACTCGGCAATAAGACACCGGAGTGAGTCGGACTACTTTCCAACGTTCACACAACGTTAAAGACAACGTTCACACAACGTTAAAGACAACGTTCACACAACGTTCCCAACCCCTGACCCCCCCCCTCTCCCTCCGCCGGACTGGACTGCCTGGACACTGCTGCTCTAATCCGATTCTGACTTTTGAACTCTCACCTTTGACCTGGCCACTGTCTCCCTCACCTCACTGCTATGATTGGCATTGAGTTGAGCTGTGGTTGGTCGATCAATCAGGGAGGGGAGGGGCTAAGCGACTTTCCATCCCAGGTGGGAGGGGGGGGGAAAGGACAACAAAAAATATGTTTTAAAAAAAACGAATAAAAAATGCTATTGAATTGTTAACTGCTTTATGGGAAATGGAGTTTGAGGACAACATATGTCTGTAGTTAGACAGAAGATGATGCCTAGGTCTTAACTTGACTTATTGTCAGTCAAAATGCTTTAAAGTTAGTATTATTAATGTTATTTATTTACATTTTTTGTTCAACTGTGATAATGATTTTACTGTACCTATATAAACAAAACATCCAGAGACTATCAACACAAACTATCAGAAAAGTGCTTTATGTGACACGCTATTCCATTAAATAGTGCACAATTTTTGGGACCAGATCCCCTCAGCTCTGGTCAAAAGTAGTGCACGAGATAGGGAGCCATTTGAGTTTGGGTGTTTCCAGGTTGAAAGGTCCTGCCACCACCTGTAGGTGGTAAATGGTCCTCTCGCTCACAAGCTCTCGTTTTTTTAAACTAGGCAAGTCAATTAAGAACAAATTCTTATTTACATTGACAGCCTACCGGAGAACAGTGGGTTAACTGCTTTGTTCTGAGGCAGAACGACAGATTTTTGACCTTGTCAGCTCAGGGATTCAATCTAGCAACCTTTCGGTTACTGGCCCAACGCTCTAACCACGAGGCTACCTGCCTCCTCTAACCACGAGGCTACCTGCCTCCTCTAACCACGAGGCTACCTGCCTCCTCTAACCACGAGGCTACCTGCCTCCTCTAACCACGAGGCTACCTGCCTGCTCTAACCACGAGGCTACCTGCCTCCCCTGTTTGGTTGGATCCCTGTGGAGTTTACACAATCCCACTAATACACACATCTCACTAATACACACAACTCACTAATACTGTCAGAAAGAGCTATCTAGTACACACACAGAAGTAAATCAACAGGGGTCAATTATCGAAACTGTGTGTGCGTGTGTGCTAGCGTATGTGTGTGCTATTGTGTGTGTGTGTGTGTGTGTGTGTGTGTGTGTGTGTGTGTGTGTGTGTGTGTGTGTGTGCAAGTGTCTGTGTGTTTCCAGGTATGTTGTACAGGTGTATCTCAGATCTCATACAGTAGACGCCATGCCAACCTCGTGCCAACATTTACTCCAGACCATATCAGCTCTATGGCAAAAAAAAGGGGCGGCAGGTAGCCTCGTGGTTAGAGTGTAGGACTTGTCACCGAAAGGTTGCTAGATCGAATCCCCGAGCTGACAAGGTAAAGAATCTGTCATTCTGCCCCTGAACAAGGCAGTTAACCCACTGTTCCCTGATAGGCCGTCATTGTAAATAAGAATTTGTTCTTAACTGACTTGCCTAGTAAAACAAAAACAAAAAATGTCTAACAGACATTTCATTTACTCTGGTGCTTCTGAGTAACATTCTGTAAACAGTGGAGTTGTGAATTTAATTCCCGTCTCTGGAACGTTCAACTGGATGGTTACGGCGCTGTACTGAACGACCCGTTGATAAATGGGGGTTTGGGTTGGGCAACGCTGTAAATACATCACTCGTTGCTTTCAAGCCACATCTGCCCCCCACACAAACCAAACGGGAGCAAACATTTACATTACATTTACACACATTTACACACATTTACATTACATTTAAGTCATTTAGCAGACGCTCTTATCCAGAGAGACTTACAATACGTTTTGGGGAAATGTTTAGTTTCTGTTTGGTTATGTAGCTAATGTTCAAACCCTCTGTGGAGCTGTGAACTGAACTCCTGCCATCACTGGTGGGAAGGGGCCTAACTAAGGACTAGAGGGGCTGCTGGTGGGAAGGACTAGAGGGGCTGCTGGTGGGAAGGACTAGAGGTGATGCTGGTGGAAAGGGGCCTAACTAAGGACTAGAGGTGATGCTGGTGGAAAGGGGCCTAACTAAGGACTAGAGGGGCTGCTGGTGGAAAGGGGCCTAACCAAGGACTAGAGGTGATGCTGGTGGAAAGGGGCCTAACTAAGGACTAGAGGTGATGCTGGTGGAAAGGGGCCTAACTAAGGACTAGAGGTGATGCTGGTGGAAAGGGGCCTAACTAAGGACTAGAGGGGCTGCTGGTGGAAAGGGGCCTAACCAAGGACTAGAGGTGATGCTGGTGGAAAGGGGCCTAACTAAGGACTAGAGGTGATGCTGGTGGAAAGGGGCCTAACTAAGGACTAGAGGTGATGCTGGTGGAAAGGGGCCTAACTAAGGACTAGAGGTGATGCTGGTGGAAAGGGGCCTAACTAAGGACTAGAGGTGATGCTGGTGGGAAGGGGCCTAACTAAGGACTAGAGGTGATGCTGGTGGAAAGGGGCCTAACCAAGGACTAGAGGTGATGCTGGTGGAAAGGGGCCTAACTAAGGACTAAAGGTGATGCTGGTGGGAAGGGGCCTAACTAAGGACTAGAGGTGAAGCTGGTGGAAAGGGGCCTAACCAAGGACTAGAGGTGATGGTGGTGGAAAGGGGCCTAACTAAGGACTAGAGGTGATGCTGGTGGAAAGGGGCCTAACTAAGGACTAGAGGTGATGCTGGTGGGAAGGGGCCTAACCAAGGACTAGAGGTGATGCTGGTGGAAAGGGGCCTAACTAAGGACTAGAGGTGATGCAGGTGGGAAGGGGCCTAACTAAGGACTAGAGGTGATGCTGGTGGAAAGGGGCCTAACTAAGGACTAGAGGTGATGCTGGTGGAAAGGGGCCTAACCAAGGACTAGAGGTGATGCTGGTGGAAAGGGGCCTAACTAAGGACTAGAGGTGATGCTGGTGGAAAGGGGCCTAACTAAGGACTAGAGGTGATGCTGGTGGAAAGGGGCCTAACTAAGGACTAGAGGTGATGCTGGTGGAAAGGGGCCTAACTAAGGACTAGAGGTGATGCTGGTGGAAAGGGGCCTAACTAAGGACTAGAGGTGATGCTGGTGGGAAGGGGCCTAACTAAGGACTAGAGGGGCTACTGGTGGGAAGGACTAGAGGGGCTACTGGTGGGAAGGACTAGAGGGGCTACTGGTGGGAAGGACTAGAGGGGCTGCTGGTGGAAAGGACTAGAGGGGCTACTGGTGGGAAGGACTAGAGGGGCTGCTGGGGGGAAGGACTAGAGGTGATGCTGGTGGGAAGGACTAGAGGGGCTGCTGGTGGAAAGGGGCCTAACTAAGGACTAGAGGTGATGCTGGTGGAAAGGGGCCTAACTAAGGACTAGAGGTGATGCTGGTGGAAAGGGGCCTAACTAAGGACTAGAGGTGATGCTGGTGGAAAGGGGCCTAAGTAAGGACTAGAGGTGATGCTGGTGGAAAGGGGCCTAACTAAGGACTAGAGGGGCTGCTGGTGGGAAGGGGCCTAACTAAGGACTAGAGGTGATGCTGGTGGAAAGGGGCCTAACCAAGGACTAGAGGTGATGCTGGTGGAAAGGGGCCTAACTAAGGACTAGAGGTGATGCTGGTGGGAAGGGGCCTAACTAAGGACTAGAGGTGAAGCTGGTGGAAAGGGGCCTAACCAAGGACTAGAGGTGATGGTGGTGGAAAGGGGCCTAACTAAGGACTAGAGGTGATGCTGGTGGAAAGGGGCCTAACTAAGGACTAGAGGTGATGCTGGTGGGAAGGGGCCTAACCAAGGACTAGAGGTGATGCTGGTGGAAAGGGGCCTAACTAAGGACTAGAGGTGATGCTGGTGGAAAGGGGCCTAACTAAGGACTAGAGGTGATGCTGGTGGAAAGGGGCCTAACTAAGGACTAGAGGGGCTGCTGGTGGGAAGGGGCCTAACTAAGGACTAGAGGTGATGCTGGTGGGAAGGGGCCTAACTAAGGACTAGAGGGGCTACTGGTGGGAAGGACTAGAGGGGCTGCTGGTGGGAAGGACTAGAGGGGCTACTGGTGGGAAGGACTAGAGGGGCTACTGGTGGGAAGGACTAGAGGGGCTGCTGGTGGAAAGGACTAGAGGGGCTACTGGTGGGAAGGACTAGAGGGGCTGCTGGGGGGAAGGACTAGAGGTGATGCTGGTGGGAAGGACTAGAGGGGCTGCTGGTGGGAAGGACTAGAGGGGCTGCTGGTGGGAAGGACTAGAGCGGCTGCTGGTAGGGAAGGACTAGAGGGGCTGCTGGTGGGAAGGACTAGAGGGGCTGGTCGGAAGGATTAGAGGGGCTGCTGGTGGGAAGGACTAGAGGGGCTGCTGGTGGGAAGGACTAGAGGGGCTGCTGGTGGGAAGGACTAGAGGGGCTGGTGGGAAGGACTAGAGGGGCTGCTGGTAGGGAAGGACTAGAGGGGCTGCTGGCGGGAAGGACTAGAGGGGCTGGTGGGAAGGATTAGAGGGGCTGCTGGTGGGAAGGACTAGAGGGGCTGCTGGTGGGAAGGACTAGAGGGGCTGCTGGTGGGAAGGACTAGAGCGGCTGCTGGTGGGAAGGACTAGAGGGGCTGCTGGTGGGAAGGACTAGAGGGGCTGCTGGGGGGAAGTACTAGAGGGGCTGCTGGGGGGAAGGACTAGAGGGGCTGCTGGTGGAAAGGACTAGAGGGGCTGCTGGTGGGAAGGACTAGAGGGGCTGCTGGTGGGAAGGACTAGAGGGGCTGCTGGTAGGGAAGGACTAGAGGGGCTGCTGGTGGGAAGGGCTAGAGGGGCTGCTGGTGGGAAGGACTAGAGGTGATGCTGGTGGGAAGGACTAGAGGGGCTGCTGGTGGGAAGGACTAGGGGGGCTGCTGGTGGGAAGAACTAGAGGGGCTGCTGGTGGGAAGGACTAGAGGGGCTGCTGGTGGGAAGGGCTAGAGGGGCTGCTGGTGGGAAGGACTAGAGGTGATGCTGGTGGGAAGGACTAGAGGGGCTGCTGGTGGGAAGGACTAGAGGGGCTGCTGGTGGGAAGAACTAGAGGGGCTGCTGGTGGGAAGGACTAGAGGGGCTGCTGGTGGGAAGGACTAGAGGGGCTGCTGGTGGGAAGGACTAGAGGGGCTGCTGGTGGGAAGGACTAGAGGGGCTGGTCGGAAGGATTAGAGGGGCTGCTGGTGGGAAGGACTAGAGGGGCTGGTCGGAAGGATTAGAGGGGCTGCTGGTGGGAAGGACTAGAGGGGCTGCTGGTGGGAAGGACTAGAGGGGCTGCTGGTGGGAAGGACTAGAGGGGCTGGTGGGAAGGACTAGAGGGGCTGCTGGTAGGGAAGGACTAGAGGGGCTGCTGGCGGGAAGGACTAGAGGGGCTGGTGGGAAGGATTAGAGGGGCTGCTGGTGGGAAGGACTAGAGGGGCTGCTGGTGGGAAGGACTAGAGGGGCTGCTGGTGGGAAGGACTAGAGGGGCTGCTGGTAGGGAAGGACTAGAGGGGCTGGTGGGAAGGATTAGAGGGGCTGCTGGTGGGAAGGACTGGAGGGGCTGCTGGTGGGAAGGACTAGAGGGGCTGCTGGTGGGAAGGACTAGAGGGGCTGCTGGTGGGAAGGACTAGAGCGGCTGCTGGTGGGAAGGACTAGAGGGGCTGCTGGTGGGAAGGCCTAGAGGGGCTGCTGGGGGGAAGTACTAGAGGGGCTGCTGGGGGGAAGGACTAGAGGGGCTGCTGGTGGAAAGGACTAGAGGGGCTGCTGGTGGGAAGGACTAGAGGGGCTGCTGGTGGGAAGGACTAGAGGGGCTGCTGGTAGGGAAGGACTAGAGGGGCTGCTGGTGGGAAGGGCTAGAGGGGCTGCTGGTGGGAAGGACTAGAGGTGATGCTGGTGGGAAGGACTAGAGGGGCTGCTGGTGGGAAGGACTAGGGGGGCTGCTGGTGGGAAGAACTAGAGGGGCTGCTGGTGGGAAGGACTAGAGGGGCTGCTGGTGGGAAGGGCTAGAGGGGCTGCTGGTGGGAAGGACTAGAGGTGATGCTGGTGGGAAGGACTAGAGGGGCTGCTGGTGGGAAGGACTAGAGGGGCTGCTGGTGGGAAGAACTAGAGGGGCTGCTGGTGGGAAGGACTAGAGGGGCTGCTGGTGGGAAGGACTAGAGGGGCTGCTGGTGGGAAGGACTAGAGGGGCTGCTGGTGGGAAGGACTAGAGGGGCTGCTGGTGGGAAGAACTAGAGGGGCTGCTGGTGGGAAGGACTAGAGGGGCTGTTGGGGGGAAGGACTAGAGGGGCTGCTGGTGGGAATGATCTTATACAGTAACTAGCAGTGAAAGTCTACATCTGCACATTTTGCTACTTTAATATTTAAATCTATGTGATTAAATTAGATGTTGTCAAAACTTCTCCACAACCTAGTCCACATTTTGAAATAGAAATAAAATTATTTATTTTTTTCCGATTTATACTTTTTTCTAAACTTTCACGAGCAAATGGATCTCCGACTGTGTTTGGACTCCCAGCGACCATCTATGTTGTAATCTAAATCTCACTGGTTTTTCTGTGAATCTGCATTGAAAGTTTTAGTGTAACTTTGTGGAAGCTGTAAAACAATAACAATGGAGATTCTCTGGGAAAGCGGAGAGATCGCTCTAAAAATAATGGGGAAAAGTCCCTTCACTGTCTGGTCCCCTTCCTGTCCCAAGCCAAGTCCCTTCACACTGTCTGGTCCCCTTCCTGTCCCAAGCCAAGTCCCTTCACACCTTCTGGTCCCCTTCCTGTCCCAAGCCAAGTCCCTTCACACTTCCTGGTCCCCTTCCTGTCCCAAGCCAAGTCCCTTCACGCTGTCTGGTCCCCTTCCTGTCCCAAGCCAAGTCCCTTCACGCTGCCTGGTCCCCTTCCTGTCCCAAGCCAATTCCCTTCACACTTCCTGGTCCCCTTCCTGTCCCAAGCCAAGTCCCTTCACGCTGCCTGGTCCCCTTCCTGTCCCAAGCCAAGTCCCTGTCCACACTGCCGGGTCCCCTTCCTTTCCCAAGCCAAGTCTCTCCACTCTCTGGTCCCCTTCCTGTCCCAAGCCAAGTCTCTCCACTGGCTGGTCCCCTTCCTGTCCCAAGCCAAGTCCCTTCACACTGTCTGGTCCCCTTCCTGTCCCAAGCCAAGTCTCTCCACTGTCTGGTCCCCTTCCTGTCCCAACCCAAGTCCCTTCACACTGTCTGGTCCCCTTCCTGTCTCAAGCCAAGTCTCTCCACTCTCTGGTCCCCTTCCTGTCCCAAGCCAAGTCCCTTCACGCTGTCTGGTCCCCTTCCTGTCCCAAGCCAAGTCCCTTCACACTGTCTGGTCCCCTTCCTGTCCCAAGCCAAAGTCCCTTCACACTTTCTGGTCCCCTTCCTGTCCCAAGCCAAGTCTCTTCACTTCCTGGTCCCCTTCCTGTCCCAAGCCAAGTCCCTTCATACTGTCTGGTCCTCTTCCTGTCTCAAACCAAGTCCCTTCACGCTGCATAGTCCCCTTCTTGTCTCAAGCCAAGTCCCTTCACACTGCATAGTCCCCTTCCTGTCTCAAGCCAAGTCCCTTCACACTGCATAGTCCCCTTCCTGTCTCAAGCCAAGTCCCTTCACACTGCATAGTCCCCTTCCTGTCTCAAGCCAAGTCCCTTCACACTGCCTGGTCCTCTTCCTGTCTCAAACCAAGTCCCTTCACGCTGCATAGTCCCCTTCCTGTCTCAAGCTAAGTCCCTTCACACTGCATAGTCCCCTTCCTGTCTCAAGCCAAGTCCCTTCACACTGCATAGTCCCCTTCCTGTCTCAAGCCAAGTCCCTTCACACTGCATAGTCCCCTTCCTGTCTCAAGCCAAGTCCCTTCACACTGTCTGGTCCTCTTACTCTCTCAGCCGCTCTTAAGTAGTCAATACTGTAGAGTTTCCCCACACACAGATTTAGCCTAGTCCTGGACTAAAATGCATGCTGAATATAGACTCTCTTTCGAAAGTACATATTAGTCAAGGACTAGACTTGTTCCATGTCCGGGAACCCAACCTTAGATGTTTATTTATATTGACCTTTATTTTTAGACAGGGTGTCCGTCTGGCCACAAATTGCATTGTTCCTTAAAAAACTACAAATGTTTGTAAGTACAATTGGAACAGTACATATTTATACATAATACGTACAGTTTTCAGACCCCTTCCCCTTTTTCCACATTTTGTTACGTTACAGCCTTATACTAAAATGGATTACATTAATTTATTCCTCATAAATTTACACACAATACCCCACAATGACTAAGCTAACATAGGTTTTTAGAAATGTTTGCAAATGTAAAAAAAAATAAACAACAGAAATACCTTATTTACATAAGTATTCAGACCCTTTGCTATGAGACTCTAAATTGAGATCAGGTGCATCCTGTTTCTATTGATCATCCTTGAGATGTTTCTACAACTTGACTGGAGTCCATCTGTGGTAAATTCAATTGATTGGACATGATTTGGAACGGCACACCTGTCTATATAAGGTCCCACAGTTGACAGTGCATGTCAGAGCAAAAACCAAGCCATGAGGTCAAAGAAATTGTCTGTAGAGCTCCGAGACAGGACTGTGTTGAGGCACAGATCTGGGGAAGGGTACCCAAAACATTTCTGCGGCATTGAAGGTTCCCAAGAACACAGTGGCGTCCATCATTCTTAAATCGAAGAAGTTTGGAAACACCAAGACTCTTCCTAGTGTTGTGGTTAAACTCAAATATACTAATTGATAAAAAACACATTTCTTCCATAAAATAGTAATAAAAAATAAAATAAAAAGCATAATCTTTGTCAATTATATCATAAATAGGACTGGGGGAGTTATGTCACACATGTAGCTAACAAAAATGACAACCAACTAATTGCAGCATTACTGTAAAAATGGAAGAGGCAAGAGGAAGGGGGATGTTGTTTATAATGGGGGATACAACCTTCCCAGATCTGCAGATTCTCCTGCAACGAGACAGAATCATTAGATCATTAGTTTTGGTACTGTCCATATGTAGCTTGTTTTTGGTCGCAGGTTCAGGAATGGCTGAAGAATTGCAACATTTACCTGGAGCTAGATGGCACTACTGGTTGATTTGAAAAGTCATAGTCAATCAATCAATCAATAATATAATTATTTTAGCAAAACATTTTACAACTGTAGAAACTATGAGAATAGAAAGGTTCAGTTATTTTTTTGAAACATCACAGCACAGTTGAAAAATATATGGCAAATATAAATCAAACTGGTTGGTCTTCAGAAATAGATGGGAGAGGTTGAGGAAGAACAGGACGAAAAACAAACTAAATATAACGATTGTAAAAGAGATTTTCTCTGTAAAATGAAAATAGTATGTAGAAGCTGGAAGTAGAACCCTAAGTTTTATCGTTTATTAGTTTACTCCAATTAGGGGAAAATAATAAAGGAAAATACATTTTAAAAAGATAGGTAGATATATATATATATATATATACACACACACAGTACAAGACAAAGTTTAGACACACCTACTCTTTCCAGGGTTTTTCTTTATTTTTACTATTTTCTACATTGTAGAATAATAGTGAAAACATCAAAACTATGAAATAACACATATGGAATCATGTAGTAACCAAAAAAACGTTAAATATATTTCATTTATATTTTAGATTCTGTGAGGAGCTGTTGGGCTTAACACATCTAGAAGCACACACACACAGGGACAGGATATCCATGAGGACATCAAAGAGATGCTGACAAAAAGAGGGAGAGATCTGAAGTCAGGGGTCTCCATCAGCACAGATGGAGGTCCAGCCATGACAGGAAGAGGGAGGGGACTGGCTGCACGTTTTGAAAGAGGACCACCCGGACCTGACATCTTACCACTGCATCATCTATCAATCGGTCCTGTGTGTCAGTCTGGGAAAATAGCATTCTGAGGTCATGACAACGATGATGAAACTGATCAACGTTTTGAGAGCAACATCATCCCTACCACACCGCCTGCTATGAGGCTTTCTGACCGAGGCCAATGCACCGCCTGCTACGAGGCTTTCTGACCGAGGCCAATGCACCGCCTGCTACGAGGCTTTCTGACCGGGGCCAATACACCGCCTGCTACGAGGCTTTCTGACCTAGGCCAATGCACCGCCTGCTACGAGGCTTTCTGACCGAGGCCAATACACCGCCTGCTACGAGGCTTTCTGACCGAGGCCAATACACCGCCTGCTACGAGGCTTTCTGACCGAGGCCAATGCACCGCCTGCTACGAGGCTTTCTGACCGAGGCCAATGCACCGCCTGCTACGAGGCTTTCTGACCGAGGCCAATACACCGCCTGCTACGAGGCTTTCTGACCGAGGCCAATACACCGCCTGCTACGAGGCTTTCTGGCCGAGGCCAATACACCGCCTGCTACGAGGCTTTCTGACCGAGGCCAATACACCGCCTGCTACGAGGCTTTCTGACCGAGGCCAATGCTAGTTTTAATGACCTACTACTGTACAACAATGTCAGATGACTCAGCAAAGGCAGGGTTTTGGAACGCTTTTGGGACATTCAGGACAAAAGAGTCACAAGGCAACTCCAGTTTTCTGAGTTTTTGGAAGATGAGGAGAATATGGAAACAGTTGCAATTTTGACAGACATTACATCACACCTTAAAATCAACTGAACGTTGAACTTGCCCACTTCCCCAATCTTCTGGTGCAAACGCAGGGAGACAAAGATGTTCCCAACCGTGTTAATTTCATCCAGAAGCTGATGGATAACGTCAGGGCTCGCTTTGATGACTTCACTGTTGGAAGAGAACTGCTGCTGCTCATCCAGAACCCCTTCATGGGTCACAAATTTGTGACCAAAAAAAGGAGAAGAAAACACGAAACAGATCTTCAGATGGGTAGATGTTGCATCACTGTAGATGGAGTTGATTGAGCTACAAGAAAATGTGGCTTTGAAGGAGCAGGCTGGTGATAGATGGAGCAGCTGACGTCCCTGTTCTCAAGAAACACGGCACTATACAGTACCAGTCAAAAGTTTGGACACACCTACTCATTCAAGGGTTTTTCTTTCTTTTTTACTATTCTCTACATTGTACTTGTAGTGTACATCCTGACCATGTTTTGGCTCCACATACAGCTGTGAATCAGCCTTCTCCACATTGAACTTTATTCAAAACAAACACCTGCATGTTGATTCAATGTTAAACATGTTTACATTCGAAAGAAGTGGTAAATTATTCAAATTCTTAGTCTCATTTAATGTATTTAATGTACAAGTCATAGACGACTATGTTTGTTACTACGCTATAACACAGCGCCGATTAAAAGGACGATATCCATCCCGACCTTTGTGTCACTGGACCTTCTCAAAGAGTAGTCAAGTACCCTTCCACTAGATGTTGGAACATTGCTGCGGGGGACTTGCTTCCATTCAGCTACAAGAGCATTAGTGAGGTCGGGCACTGATGTTGGGCGATTAGGTCTGGCTCACAGTCGGCGTTCCAATTCATCCCAAAGGTGTTCTGATGGGGTTGAGGTCAGGGCTCTGTGCAGGCCAGTCAAGTTCTTCCACACCGATCTCGACGAACCATTTCTGTATGGACCTCTCTTTGTGCACGGGGGCATTGTCATGCTGAAACAGGAAAGGGACTACCCCAAACTGTTGCCACAAAGTTCGGAGCACAGAATCGTCTAGAATGTCATTGTATGCTGTAGCGTTAAGATTTCCCTTCACTAGAACTAAGAGGCCCGAACCATGAAAAACAGCCCCAGACCATTATTCCTCCTCCACCAAACTTTACAGTCGGCAATATGCATTCGGGCAGGTAGCGTTCTCCTGGCATCCGACAAACCCAGATTCGTCCGTCGGACTGCCAGATGGTGAAGCGTGATTCATCACTCCAGAGAACGCATTTCCACTGCTCCAGAGTCCAATGGTGGCGAGCTTTACACCACTCCAGCCGATGCTTGGCATTGCACATGGTGATCTTAAGCTTGTGTGAGGCTGCTCGGCCATGGAGACCTATTTCATGAAGTTCCCGACGAACAGAACTCGGTAGAGTGTTGCAACTGAGGACAGACGATTTTTACGCACTACGCGCTTCAGGACTTGGCGGTCCCGTTCTGTGAGCTTGTGTGGTCTACCACTTTGCGGATAAAGCCGTTGTTGATCCTAGACATTGCCACTTCACAATAACAGCACTTAGATTTGACAGGGCAGCTCTAGCAGGGTAGAAATTTGACGAACTGATTTGTTGGAAAGGTGGCATCCTATGACGGTGCCACGTTAAAAGTCACTGAGTTCTTCAATAAGGCCATTCTACTGCCAATGTTTGTCTGTAGAGATTGTATGGCTGTGCGCTCGATTTTATACACCTGTCAGGAACGGGTGTGGCTGAAATAGCCGAATCCACTAATTTGAAGGGGTGTCCACATACTTTGTTTATAAAGTATACACTATACAGATGTACAAAAGTATGTGGACACACCTTCAAATCATAATTTCTCCTCAATGTGCAAAATTAACCAAGCCTCACAGTTGAAAGTAGGCCTTAAACCTTCATGTTTTAATTTTCAGTTTTATGTTTAGGACAGAGAGACGAACAGAGATTTTGTTCGTCTCCTCAGCTTCTGTGGTCAAGAGGGCCATCTGTTGGATACTAGAGGGACAGGACAGGCTGGACAAGAGGACTGGCTGGACAAGAGGACAGGCTGGACAAGAGGACTGGCTGGACAAGAGGACAGGCTGGACAAGAGGACTGGCTGGACAAGAGGACAGGCTGGACAAGAGGACTGGCTGGACAAGAGGACTGGCTGGACAAGAGGACTGGCTGGACAAGAGGACAGGACGTCAACCCTCACATAATCTATACTGTTACCGTAAAACTATGATTAAGCCTGTCATTCTGCTCTGAGCTGTATTAAAGTGTGTCGTCATGGCATGCGCTAATGAACGTGACCCGAAGGTCATTTCCTCATGATGTCATCGGCCATAATGTTGTCTGGACATAATTAGACATGGATGTATCTCAACATACAGTAACATATAACATGGGCCTCATTCAGTAGTGACCTCAACATACAGTAACCTATAGCATGGGCCTCATTCATTAGTGACCTCAACATACAGTAACCTATAAAATGGGTCTCATTCAGTAGTGACCTCAACATAGCACGGGCCTCATATTCAGTAGTGACCTCAACATACAGTAACCTATAATATGGGCCTCATATTCAGTAGTGACCTCAACATACAGTAACCTATAACATGGGCCTCATTCAGTAGTGACCTCAACATACAGTAACCTACAGCATGGGCCTCATTCAGTAGTGACCTCAACATATAGAGGTTGCCTGTCACAAGAGAGAGGGAGAGAGGGTCTGTGGGAGAGCGAGATGGAGAGAGAATCTACCAAAAAACAATTAGGCAACAACAAATTCAATCCCTTTTAGACAATTTCCTGGATAAAACGTTCCACTGTAATAGTGAAGGTATACACTTGGCAGTAGAAAAACTAAACAGTATATTTGACCTCTCAGCTTCCCTATCAAATCTAAACATTTGAAGCAGACAATCTAAGAAAATTAACAACAATGACAAATGGTTTGATGAAGAATGCAAAACATAAAAAGAGAGAAACCTGTCCAACCAAAAACCTAGAGACCCAGAAAACCTGAGTCTACGACGTCACTATGGTGAATCACTAAAACAATACAGAAATACACTACGGAAAAAGAAGGAACAGCACGTCAGAAATCAGCTCAAATGTAATTGAAGAATCCATAGAATCTAACCACTTCTGGGAAAATAGTAAAACTCTAAAACAAACAACACAAAAAATGATCTATTCAAAACGATACGTATGGACAAATCACTTCTCCAATATAGAAACAAACAACAAACAACAAACAGCAAAGACATGTAAGCTCAGCAAAAAAAATAACTTCCCTTTTTCAGGACCCTGTCTTTCAAAGATAATTCGTAAAAATCCAAATAACTTCACAATTTGTAAAGGGTTTAAACACTGTTTCCCCATGCTTGTTCAATGAACCATAAACAATTAATGATGATTCACCTGTGGAACGGTCGTTAAGACACTAACAGCTTACAGCCGGTAGGCAATGAAGGTCACAGTTATGAAAACTTAGGACACTAAAGAGAACTTTCTACTGACTCTGAAAAACACCAAAAGAAAGATGCCCAGGATCCCTGCTCATCTGCGTGAACGTGCCTTGGGCATGCTGCAAAGAGGCATGAGGACAGCGGATGTGGCCAGGGCAATAAATTACAATGTCTGTACTGTGAGATGCATAAGACAGCGCTACAGGGAGACAGGACGGTCAGCTGATCGTCCTCGCAGTGGCAGACCACGTGTAACACCTGCACAGGATCGGTACATCCGAACATCACACCTGCAGGACAGGTACAGGATGGCAACAACAACTGCCCGAGTTAGACCAGGAACGCACAATCCCTCCATGAGTGCTCAGACTGTCCGCAATAGGCTGAGAGAGGCTGGACTGAGGGCTTGTAGGCCTGTTGTAAGGCAGGTCCTCACCAGACACCACTGGCAACGACGTCGCCTATGGGCACAAACCCACCGTCACTGGACCAGCAGGACTGGCAAAAAATGCTCTTCTCTGACCTGTCGCGGTTTTGTCTCACCAGGGGTGATGGTCAAATTTGCGTTTATCGTTGAAGTAATGAGAGTCACACAGAGGCCTGTACTCTGGAGCGGGATCGATTTGGAAGTGGAGGGTCCGTCATGGTCTGGGCGGTGTGTCACAGCATCAGCGGACTGAGCTTGTTGTCATTGCAGGCAATCTCAACGCTGTGCGTTACAGGGAAGTCATCCTCCTCCCTCATGTGGTACCCTTCCTGCAGGCTCATCCTGACATGACCCTCCAGCATGACAATGCCACCAGCCGTACTGCTCGTTCTGTGCGTGATGTCAGTGTTCTGCCATGGCCAGCGAAGATCCCGGATCGGAATCCCATTGAGCATGTCTGGGACCTGTTGGATCGGAGGGTGAGGGCTGGGGCCATTCTCCCCAGAAATGTCCGGGAACTTGCAGGTGCCTTGGTGGAAGAGTGGGGTAACATCTCACAGCAAGAACTGGCAAATCTGGTGCAGTCCATGAGGAGGAGATGCACTGCAGTACTTAATGCAGCTGGTGGCCACACCAGATACTGACTGTTACTTTTGATTTTAACCCCTCCTTTGTCAGGGACACATTATTCAATTTCTGTTAGTCACATGCCTTTGAAACTTCTTCACTTTATGTCTCAGTTGTTGAATCTTGTTATGGAAAATAAACGCAGTTGATAGTGAGAGGACGTTTCTTTTTTTGATGAGTTTACATCAAATACAAACATTTGAATCATTTATTAAAGACCTACTGGATTCTCCAATTACATTGAATGAACTGCAGAACAAAATACAAATCCTGCAACCCAAAAAGGCTTGTGGGGTTGATGGTATCCTAAATTAAATGATAAAATATGCAGGCCACAAATTGCAGTTGGCTATACTTAAACTCTTTAACATCATCCTCAGCTCTGGCATCTTCCCCAATATTTGGAACCAAGGACTGATCACCCCAATCCACAAAAGTGGAGACAAATTTAACCACAATAACTACCGTGGAATATGCGTCAACAGTAACCTTGGGAAATATCCTCTGCATTATCATTAACAGCAGACTCATACATTTCCTCAGCGAAAACAATGTACTGAGCAAATGTCAAATTGGCTTTTTACCAAATTACAATACGACAGACCACGTATTCACCCTGCACATCCCATTTGACAAACAAAACAAAACAAGGCAAAGTCTTCTGATGCTTTGTTGATTTCATAAAAAAGCTTTCAACTCAATTTGGGCCTGCTACATAAATTGATGGAAAGTGGTGTTAGGGGAACAATATGCGACATTATGAAACAAACAAAACAAGATGGAGGTTAAAATAGTCTGCAGCACCCGGTCTCACCCTACTAGAATCTGAAGTGAAATGTCTACTGTTTTCTGACGATCTGGTGCTTCTGTCACCAACCAAGGAGGTTTTACATCAGCACCTACAGTAGATCTTCTGCACAGATTCTGTCAGACCTGGGTCCTGACAGACCTGGGCCCTGACAGACCTGGGCCTTGACAGTAAATCTCAGTGAGACCAAAATAATGGTGTTCCAATAAAGGTCCAGTTGCCAGGACCACAAATACAAATTCCATCTAGACACCATTGCCCTAGGGCACACAAAAAACGATACATACCTTGGCCTAAACAACAGCGCCACAGGTAACTTCCACAAAGCTGTGAACGATCTGAGAGACAAGGCAAGAAGGGCCTTCTATGCCATCAAAAGGAACATAACATTTGACATACCAATTAGGATCTGGCTAAAAATGCTTGAATCGGTCATAGAACCCATTGCCCTTTATGGTTGTGAGGTCTGGGGTCCGCTCACCAACCAAGAATTCACAAAATGGGACAAACACCAAATTGAGACTCTGTATGCAGAATTCTGCAAAAATGTCATCCGTGTACAACGTAGAACACCAAATAATGCATGCAGAGCAGAATTAGGCCGATAGCCGCTAATTATCAAAATCCAGAAAATAGCCGTTAAATTCTACAAACACCTAAAAGGAAGCGATTCCCAAACCTTCCATAACAAAGCCATCACCTACAGAGAGATGAACCTGGAGAAGAGTCCCCCAAGCAAGCTGGTCCTGGGGCTCTGTTCACAAACACAAACAGACCCCACAGAGCCCCAGGACATCAACACAACTAGAACCAACTAAGTCATGAGAAACAAAAAGATAATTACTTGACACATTTGAAAGAATTTACAAAAAAACAGAGCAAACTAGAATGCTATTTGGCCCTAAACAGAGAGTACACAGTGGCAGAATACCTGACCACTGTGACTGACCCAAACTTAAGGAAAGCTTTGACTATGTACAGACTCAGTGAGCATAGCCTTGCTATTGAGAAAGGCCGCCGTAGGCAGAGCTGCCTCTCAAGAGAAGACAGGCTATGTGCACACTGCCCACAAAATGAGGTGGAAACTGAGCTGCACTTCCTAACCTCCTGCCCAATGTATGACCATATTAGAGACACATATTTCCCTCAGATTACACAGATCCACAAAGAACTCAAAAACAAATCCAATTTTGATAAACTCCCATATCTACTGGGTGAAATACCACAGAGGGCCATTACAGCAGCAATATTTGTGACCTGTTGCCACAAGAAAAGGGCAACCAGTGAAGAACAAACACCATTGTAAATACGTCCCATGTTTATTTTTATTTATTTTCCCTTGTGTACTTTAACTATTTGCACATCATTACAACACTGTAAATAGACATAATATGACATTTGAAATGTCTTTATTCTCTTGGAACTTTTGTGAGTAACGTTTACGGTTAATTATTATGTTTATTATCTATTTCACTTGCTTTGACAATGTTAACATATGGTTCCCATGCCAATAAAGCCCCTTGAATTGAATTGAGAGTGGCTGAGGGAGAGAGACAGAGACGGAGAGAGAGACTGAGGGAGAGATGGGCTGAGGTAGAGAGGGGATGGATAGGACCGAGAGAGGGGGTTTACATGTTACCTGCCAGAGAGAGGGTTGACATGTTACCTGCCAGAGAGAGGGGGTTAACGTGTTACCTGCCAGAGAGAGGGGGTTTACATGTTACCTGCCAGAGAGAGGGGGTTTACATGTTACCTGCCAGAGAGAGGGGGTTTACATGTTACCTGCCAGAGAGGGGGTTTACATGTTACCTGCCAGAGAGAGGGGGTTAGCATGTTACCTGCCAGAGAGAGGGTTTACATGTTACCTGCCAGAGAGAGGGGTTAGCATGTTACCTGCCAGAGAGAGGGTTTACATGTTACCTGCCAGAGAGAGGGGGTTTACGTGTTACCAGCCAGAGAGAGGGGGTTTACATGTTACCTGCCATAGAGAGAGGGTTAACATGTTACCTGCCAGAGAGGGTTTACATGTTACCTGCCAGAGAGAGGGGGTTAACATGTTACCTGCCAGAGAGGGTTTACATGTTACCTGCCAGAGAGAGGGGGTTAATATGTTACCTGCCAGAGAGAGGGGGTTTACATGTTACCTGCCAGAGAGAGGTTTATATGTTACCTGCCAGAGAGAAGGGGTTAACATGTTACCTGCCAGAGAGAAGGGGTTTATGTTACCTGCCAGAGAGAGGGGGTTAACATGTTACCTGCCAGAGAGAGGGGGTTTACGTGTTACCTGCCAGAGAGAGGGGGTTTATATGTTACCTGCCAGAGAGAGGGGGTTTATATGTTACCTGCCAGAGAGGGGTTTACATGTTACCTGCCAGAGAGAGGGGTTTACGTGTTACTTGCCAGAGAGAGGGGGTTTACATGTTACCTGCCAGAGAGGGGTTTGCATGTTACCTGCCAGAGAGATGGGGTTTACGTGTTACCTGCCAGAGAGAGGGGGTTAACGTGTTACCTGCCAGAGGGGGTTAACGTGTTACCTGCCAGAGAGAGGGGGTTAACGTGTTACCTGCCAGAGAGAGGGGTTTACATATTACCTGCCAGAGAGAGGGGGTTAACATGTTACCTGCCAGAGAGAGGGGGTTAACGTGTTACCTGCCAGAGAGGGGTTTACGTGTTACCTGCCAGAGAGAGGGGTTTACGTGTTACCTGCCAGAGAGAGGGGGTTAATGTGTTACCTGCCAGAGAGAGGGGTTAACGTGTTACCTGCCAGAGAGGGGTTTACATGTTACCTGCCAGGGAGAGGGGGTTTACGTGTTACCTGCCAGAGAGAGGGTTAATGTGTTACCTGCCAGAGAGGGGTTTACATGTTACCTGCCAGGGAGAGGGGGTTTACGTGCTACCTGCCAGAGAGAGGGGTTAACGTGTTACCTGCCAGAGAGGGGTTTACATGTTACCTGCCAGAGAGAGGGGGTTTACATGTTACCTGCCAGGGAGAGGGGGTTTACATGTTACCTGCCAGAGAGAGGGGTTAACGTGTTACCTGCAAGAGAGGGGTTTACATGTTACCTGCCAGGGAGAGGGGGTTTACGTGTTACCTGCCAGAGAGAGGGGTTAACGTGTTACCTGCCAGAGAGGGGTTTACATGTTACCTGCCAGAGAGAGGGGGTTTACATGTTACCTGCCAGAGAGAGGGGGTTTACATGTTACCTGCCAGAGAGAGGGGTTTACGTGTTACCTGCCAGAGAGAGGGGGTTAACGTGTTACCTGCCAGAGAGAGGGGGTTAACATGTTACCTGCCAGAGAGGGGGGGTTTACATTTACCTGCCAGAGAGAGGGGGTTTACATGTTACCTGCCAGAGAGAGGGGGTTTACGTGTTACCTGCCAGAGAGAGAGGGTTTACATGTTACCTGCCATAGAGAGAGGGTTTACGTTACCTGCCAGAGAGAGGGGGTTAACATGTTACCTGCCAGAGAGGGTTTACATGTTACCTGCCAGAGAGAGGGGGTTAATATGTTACCTGCCAGAGAGAGGGGGTTTACATGTTACCTGCCAGAGAGAGGTTTATATGTTACCTGCCAGAGAGAAGGGGTTAACATGTTACCTGCCAGAGAGAGGGGGTTTATGTTACCTGCCAGAGAGAGGGGGTTAACATGTTACCTGCCAGAGAGAGGGGGTTTACGTGTTACCTGCCAGAGAGAGGGGGTTTATATGTTACCTGCCAGAGAGAGGGGGTTTATATGTTACCTGCCAGAGAGGGGTTTACATGTTACCTGCCAGAGAGAGGGGTTTACGTGTTACTTGCCAGAGAGAGGGGGTTTACATGTTACCTGCCAGAGAGGGGTTTGCATGTTACCTGCCAGAGAGATGGGGTTAACGTGTTACCTGCCAGAGAGAGGGGGTTAACGTGTTACCTGCCAGAGAGAGGGGTTTACATGTTACCTGCCAGAGAGAGGGGGTTAACATGTTACCTGCCAGAGAGAGGGGGTTAACGTGTTACCTGCCAGAGAGGGGTTTACGTGTTACCTGCCAGAGAGAGGGGTTTACGTGTTACCTGCCAGAGAGAGGGGGTTAATGTGTTACCTGCCAGAGAGAGGGGTTAACGTGTTACCTGCCAGAGAGGAGTTTACATGTTACCTGCCAGGGAGAGGGGGTTTACGTGTTACCTGCCAGAGAGAGGGGTTAACGTGTTACCTGCCAGAGAGGGGTTTACATGTTACCTGCCAGGGAGAGGGGGTTTACGTGTTACCTGCCAGAGAGAGGGGTTAACGTGTTACCTGCCAGAGAGGGGTTTACATGTTACCTGCCAGAGAGAGGGGGTGTACATGTTACCTGCCAGGGAGAGGGGGTTTACATGTTACCTGCCAGAGAGAGGGGTTAACGTGTTACCTGCCAGAGAGGGGTTTACATGTTACCTGCCAGGGAGAGGGGGTTTACGTGTTACCTGCCAGAGAGAGGGGTTAACGTGTTACCTGCCAGAGAGGGGTTTACATGTTACCTGCCAGAGAGAGGGGGTTTACATGTTACCTGCCAGAGAGAGGGGGTTTACATGTTACCTGCCAGAGAGAGGGGTTTACGTGTTACCTGCCAGAGAGAGGGGGTTAACGTGTTACCTGCCAGAGAGAGGGGGTTAACGTGTTACCTGCCAGAGAGGGGGGGTTTACATTTACCTGCCAGAGAGAGGGGGTTAACATGTTACCTGCCAGAGAGAGGGGGTTTACATGTTACCTGCCAGAGAGGGGGTTTACATGTTACCTGCCAGAGAGAGGGGGTTTACATGTTACCTGCCAGAGAGAGGGGTTAACGTGTTACCTGCCAGAGAGATAAATGGGCGGAATACTTCACCACAGAGACAGGGTCTGTCTGAATTGATCCACTGAATCCTAATCAGACTACATTAATTAAGCATCTAGTCTTGCAGCTTGTTTCTGTCAGACAGATTTAACAGGCTGATCTGGTCCCACTCTGATTTCACAGGAAATAACCACAGAGCTCCACAGACACCACAAACAGCAGAACCACCACTCATATTCCTGACCAGGACGCTAGACCTAGAATCAGGCTCATGACTGCACATCATAGCAACAAAAAAAATGCAATGGGACACGTCTAGATATTAGGCCCCCTCCCCGTTTTCACCGTCTTTCAAACAGTTTTGGTCCGTTTCCTACATTGTGAACAGGACCCCGTCTCGGCCGAGGAGAGTTGGCTCTGTACCGTCACATTATGGTAGGACTAACTCATAATGATCTCTACAGCATTTAGTCGTTTATAGATGTTTACAGCGTCATTACAGTTAGTTCTCATCAATGATAAGGTCAACAGAAGACTTTTAGGAGAACCTAATAAGTGTCATGCAAAGGAGCTGAGATGTAACGGACAAGTCAGGTGAATTGGCTAGCGGTTTGTTGCTCTTTGGGTTTTTTTCCCCCCGCACAAACTTTAAGTTTATCCAATGGGACGTGATGGGAATTGTCCATCAACTTTTGGCAGGTACATCTCTAGTACTCCCAAATAGACGGAGGGTGTGTCCTCAGGCATTAAGAAGTCAGATGAAATTAGCTTCCTCTTTGGGTTTTTCCCCCACAGAAAACATTGTCATGACGATAGAACTTAAAATGGGTCTTTCACCTGTTGTGCATCGGGGGGGCGCGTTCATGCTGGACAAGTCGTACAACAAACCATTGCCTCTTACATGTACAACAAGGAATCATGGTCTGCTCCATTCATAACATCTGTATTCGTAACGTTAAAAAACAATGTTCGACGAGTGAACTGAGCGTGTTGCTAACAAGAATTCACCAGGACGCATCCCCCCCAGTCTCTTTCCACACTCCTTACATCCGTTTTTAATTCAATTGACACAAGTTCCCATCGGGAGGACAAATGTTAACAATACAAAATAAATCACTTGCATGACAAAACTTTTCAAACCAGTCGATAGTTTGTCAGGAGGTTCTGTTACTCCAGTAGTCTGAACTACATTTTATAATTTTTATAAACAAAAAAGGAGAAAAAGTAGCAAACTCGATTTGGATATCAGGCTACTTCTCCAATCCCCGCTAACCTTTTAGTAACTTTCAAGCAGAGTAGGAAATAGAGAAACAGTCCTCCTTCATCCTTTTCTCATTCTACATCTTCTAGCAGATCCTCCGGTTTCTCTCATTTGTTTACGGAAGAACCAAAACATAACTCTAAGAACCTGTGTGTGTATATATATATATATACAGTACCAGTCAACCGTTTAAACACTCATACTCATTCAAGTTTTTTACACAAATTAACAAGGCACACCTGTTAATTGAAATGCATTCCAGGTGTCTACCTCATGAAGCTGGTTGAGAGAATGCCAAGAGTGCAAAAGCTGTCATCAAGGCAAAGGGTGGCTACTTGGAAGAATCTACAAATCTATTTAACACTTTTTTGGTTACTACATGATTCCATGTGTTATTTACAGAGTTTTGACTGGTACTGTACATGTAAGACTGTAGATTCAGAATAAGTGAATCAAACAACGACTTGTTCTATATACAGCAAGTATGTATCCAAATGGTACCTTACTCCCTTTATAGTGCACTACAGGGAATAGGGTACCATTTGGGACTAATGCTAAGAGTGTATAAACACTCTATATAAAGCAAGTGTATAAAACTAACAGTAAAATGATCATTTGTGGCAGAGAGAGAGAAGAAAAAAAAGAAAAAGGCACACCTATGTTCCCTAAAGCCAAAGCAAATATTTTTTTTTTAGTAAGATATAGCTTCAACTAATGAACAGCCAAAAAACCCAAAATGTTGTTTTAAGAGCAAAGTGTTTAACCTCGGCCTGGTCCCAGAACAGTTTGTGCTCGTGCCAAAACTCGTTGTCAAACCAAAACATTCCATAAGAGGTTGAGGCCAGCGAGCAGAAACACAAAAAAAAGGCACCAAGGCTAGTGTGATTTAATAGTCATTAAAACAAATTTAAAAAAAGATATTAATCAAAATGACAAAATATTTTCTACAGATTTATGAGTTAAATGTAAAAAAAAAACAACATATCAAAACAAAGCAACAAAAAAACTGTCTACAGTTGTAACAAAATTAGGTCCAGGTTTCCTTCTCCATCCAGGCCAGATCTTCTACTAGCAGTCCAGAATATCTTCTCCTCAACAGAACTGGGGAGGAGGGAGACAAGGTGTTATTAAAAAGGTTTTAACTTGCAATGATCATGGCATGTGGTTGATTTACACTTTAGTTGAATACACTGATTGCAAGTCACTCTGAATAAGATGATGATAATAATAATAATAATAATAATGATTGAATAAGACTGTCTGTTAAAACAACTAAAATGTGAGGGTACATGACAACAACAACTAAAGTGTCTGGTAGGTGTGTTGTATTATCTTGATGTGAGAGAATGTCATCATTAGAAGAAGTCCGCATGGTTACCAGTCACAGTAGCACCAGTAAAAGTCAGCACTGCTTGACAATGTCTGCTGCCATCTTGTGGTGACACTGTGGTACTGCAGGAGTACTGAGCAGCCAAGCCATTAAAAAAGGCACCATGTTCCCTTTACTTCTAGCCCGTATTTACATCTCACGACCAAGTCAGGGTTAGGTAACCTCTGATCAGGCAAACCACTGGTCCTTTACCCTTATACACATGCCTGCAGGTCTGACTGGACAGGTGGAAGCAATATGGTGAACACTCCACCTCACCAAATCAGAAAGGTGAACCAGCATACTACTTATATCGTTCAAATCATTTAAGATCTACGGAAGAAGTACATAGAAGCTAGGGAGCGGGGCCCGCCCGGCCACCAAGCTATGGAGCGGGGCCAACCGACCTCCAAGCTATGGAGCGGGGCCCACCAAGCTAGGGAGCGGGGCCAACTGACCTCCAAGCTAGGGAGAGGGGCCCACCAAGCTATGGAGCGGGGCCCACCAAGCTAGGGAGCGGGGCCCACCAAGCTAGGGAGCGGGGCCCACCAAGCTAGGGAGCCTGGCCCACCAAGCTAGGGAGCGGTGCCCACCAAGCTAGGGAGCGGGGCCCACCAAGCTAGGGAGCGGGGCCCACCAAGCTAGGGAGCGGGGCCCACCAAGCTAGGGAGCGGGGCCCACCAAGCTAGGGAGCGGGGCCCACCAAGCTAGGGAGCGGGGCCCACCAAGCTAGGGAGCGGGGCCCACCAACCTGGGCATCAGACCTGGGCAGATAAATCCTTTGTTGTAGTTAATTTAAAAATACTTGAGATATATATACTATATTAGACTATATATATATGAATAACATAGTTAACTATTTTCTTTGATATTCAAATGAAGCATAGATAAAACTCTAATTATCCCATGAATGTACCAGACCCAGACAGTGATCTGGGTACACAGCCTACCTTCCAGCGGTTGCCACAGCCGTTGCACAGTACGAAGGTCGTCATGGGTTCATCTGCACTGCGCGTCTGCACCTACAACACACAGGGAGAGACAGCATGTACAGTAGGGGTAGAACACACAGGGAGAGACAGCATGTACAGCAGGGGTAGAACACACAGGGAGAGACAGCATGTACAGCAGGGGTAGAACACACAGGGAGAGACAGCATGTACAGTTGAAGAAGTCAGAAGTTTAACTTTAGCCAAATACATTTAAAAACTCAAGTTTTTCACAATTATTTAATCCATGTAAAAAAAGTTCCCTTTCGTAGGTCAGTTAGGATCACAACTTTATTTTAAGAATGTGAAAATGTCAGAATAATAGTGGAGAGAATGATTTATTTCAGCTTTTATTTCTTTCATCACATTCCCAGTGGGTCAGAAGTTTACATACTCAATTAGTATTTGGTAGCATTGCCTTTAAATTGTTTAACTTTGGTCAAACGTGTCAGGTAGCCTTCCACAAGCTTCCCACAATAAATTGGGTGAATTTTGGCCCATTCCTCCTGACAGAGCTGGTGTAACTGAGTCAGGTACGTAGGCCTCCTTGATCACGCACGCTTTCAGTTTTGCCCACAAATTTTCTACCAGATTGAGGTCAGGGCTTTGTGATGGCCACTCCAATACGTTGAATTTGTTGTCCTTAAGCCATTTTGAAACAACTTTGGAAGTATGCTTGGGGTCATTCTCCATTTGGAAGACCCATTTGCGACCAAGATTTCACTTCCTGACTGACGTCTTGATGTTGCTTCAATATAGCCACATAATTTTCCTTCCTCATGATGCCATCTATTTTGTGAAGCGCACCAGTTCCTCCTGCAGCAAAGCACCCCTACAACATGATGCTGCCACCCCCGTGCTTCACGGTTGGGATGGTGTCTTCGGCTTGCAAGCCTCTCCTTTATCCTCCAAACATAACGATGGTCATTATGGCCAAAAAGTTATATTTTTGTTTCATCAGACCAGAGGACATTTCTCCAAAAAGTACAATCTTTGTCCCCATGTGCAGTTGGAAACCGTAGTCTGGCTTTTTAATGGCGGTTTTGGAGCAGTGGCTTCTTCCTTGCTGAGCGGCCTTTCAGGTTATGTCGATATAGGACTCGTTTTACTGTGGATATAGATACCTTTTGTACCCGTTTCCTCCAGCATCTTCACAAGGTCCTTTGTTGATGTTCTGGGATTGATTCACACTTTTCGCACCAAATTACGTTCATCTCTAGGAGACAGAACGCGTCTCCTTCCTGAGCGGTATAACGGCTGCATGGTCACATGGTGTTTATACTTGCGTAGTAATGGTTTTACAGATGAACATGGTGCCTTGAAGCGTTTGGAAATTGCTCCCAAGGATGAACCAGACTTGTGGAGGACTACAGTTTTTTTTCTGAAGTCTTGGCTGATTTCCCCATGATGTCAAGCAAAGAGGCACTGAGTTTGAAGGTAGGCCTTGAAATACATCCACAGGTACACCTCCAATTGACTCAAATTATGTCAATTAGCCTATCAGAAGCTTCTAAAGCCATGACATCATTTTCTGGAATTTTTCCAAGCTGTTTAAAGGCACAGTCAACTTAGTGTATGTAAACTTCTGACCCACTGGAATTGTGATAGTGACTTATAAGTGAAATAATCTGTCTGTAAACAATTGTTGTAAAAATTACTTGTGTCATGCACAAAGTAGATGTCCTAACCGACTTCCCAAAACTATAGTTTGTGAACAAGACATTTGTGGAGTGGTTGAAAAACGAGTTTTAATGACTCTAAATTGAGTGTATGTAAACTTCCGACTTCAACTGTATTTACACAAGCCACACACACAGGAGCAATGAGAGACAACACACACTCACCCTCTCTCTCTGTTCTAACCTGCAGAAGCATGTTCTTTTCTGTGATTTTACCTCAGATGGAAACTATACTGGACTGACTACATGGGATTTCTACCTCACGGAGAAACTATACTGACTACATGGGATTTCTACCTCAGGGAGAAACTATACTGACTACATGGGATTTCTACCTCAGGGAGAAACTATACTGGACTGACTACATGGGATTTCTACCTCAGGGGGAAACTATACTGGACTGACTACATGGGATTTCTACCTCAGGGAGAAACTATACTGACTACATGGGATTTCTACCTCAGGGAGAAACTATACTGGACTGACTACATGGGATTTCTACCTCAGGGAGAAACTATACTGACTACATGGGATTTCTACCTCAGGGAGAAACTATACTGACTACATGGGATTTCTACCTCAGGGAGAAACTATACTGGACTGACTACATGGGATTTCTACCTCAGGGGGAAACTATACCGACTACATGGGATTTCTACCTCAGGGAGAAACTATACCGACTACGGTACATGGGATTTCTACCTCAGGGAGAAACTATACTGACTACATGGGATTTCTAACTCAGGGGGAAACTATACTGGACTGACTACATGGGATTTCTACCTCAGGGAGAAACTATACCGACTACATGGGATTTCTACCTCAGGGAGAAACTATACTGGACTGACTACATGGGATTTCTACCTCAGGGAGAAACTATACTGACTACATGGGATTTCTACCTCAGGGAGAAACTATACTGGACTGACTACATGGGATTTCTACCTCAGGGAGAAACTATACTGACTACATGGGATTTCTACCTCAGGGAGAAACTATACTGACTACATGGGATTTCTACCTCAGGGAGAAACTATACTGACTACATGGGATTTCTACCTCAGGGAGAAACTATACTGGACTGACTACATGGGATTTCTACCTCAGGGAGAAACTATACTGGACTGACTACATGGGGTTTCTACCTCAGGGAGAAACTATACTGGACTGACTACATGGGATTTCTACCTCAGGGAGAAACTATACCGACTACGGTACATGGGATTTCTACCTCAGGGAGAAACTATACTGGACTGACTACATGGGATTTCTACCTCAGGGAGAAACTATACTGACTACATGGGATTTCTACCTCAGGGGGAAACTATACTGGACTGACTACATGGGATTTCTACCTCAGGGAGAAACTATACCGACTACATGGGATTTCTACCTCAGGGAGAAACTATACTGGACTGACTACATGGGATTTCTACCTCAGGGGGAAACTATACCGACTACATGGGATTTCTACCTCAGGGAGAAACTATACTGGACTGACTACATGGGATTTCTACCTCAGGGGGAAACTATACCGACTACATGGGATTTCTACCTCAAAAGGAAACTATACCGGACTGACTACATGGGATTTCTACCTCAGGGGGAAACTATACCGACTATATGGGATTTCTACCTCAGGGAGAAACTATACTGGACTGTGTATTGGTGTGATGAAGTAAGCATCGTACCGGTGTAGGTTTACCCCCCCCAGCTCAAAATGTTTCCACTAGCGTTACCGTTTACGTGGCACAACTGGCTCGTACGTTATAAAGCAGGCGATCACGTGGATTAGCGAGACAGGAAACGAGATCATGTACCGCTAAGGACACGAGAACAGCTACACTGTTAGCCAGCACTCACCGATACTGGTTACTCAGGTGCCGCTCACTGCGCTAGTTCACTATGTCAGTACCTGTGTAGAGGTCCAGTTCACTATGTCAGTACCTGTGTAGAGGTCCAGTTCACTATGTCAGTACCTGTGTAGAGGTCCAGTTCACTATGTCAGTACCTGTGTAGAGGTCCAGTTCACTATGTCAGTACCTGTGTAGAGGTCCAGTTCACTATGTCAGTACCTGTGTAGAGGTCCAGTTCACTATGTCACTACCTGTGTAGAGGTCCAGTTCACTATGTCACTACCTGTGTAGAGGTCCAGTTCACTATGTCAGTACCTGTGTAGAGGTCCAGTTCACTATGTCAGTACCTGTGTAGAGGTCCAGTTCACTATGTCAGTACCTGTGTAGAGGTCCAGTTCACTATGTCAGTACCTGTGTAGAGGTCCAGTTCACTATGTCAGTACCTGTGTAGAGGTCCAGTTCACTATGTCAGTACCTGTGTAGAGGTCCAGTTCACTATGTCAGTACCTGTGTAGAGGTCCAGTTCACTATGTCAGTACCTGTGTAGAGGTCCAGTTCACTATGTCAGTACCTGTGTAGAGGTCCAGTTCACTATGTCAGTACCTGTGTAGAGGTCCAGTTCACTATGTCAGTACCTGTGTAGAGGTCCAGTTCACTATGTCAGTACCTGTGTAGAGGTCCAGTTCACTATGTCAGTACCTGTGTAGAGGTCCAGTTCACTATGTCAGTACCTGTGTAGAGGTCCAGTTCACTATGTCAGTACCTGTGTAGAGGTCCAGTTCACTATGTCAGTACCTGTGTAGAGGTCCAGTTCACTATGTCAGTACCTGTGTAGAGGTCCAGTTCACTATGTCAGTACCTGTGTAGAGGTCCAGTTCACTATGTCAGTACCTGTGTAGAGGTCCAGTTCACTATGTCAGTACCTGTGTAGAGGTCCAGTTCACTATGTCAGTACCTGTGTAGAGGTCCAGTTCACTATGTCAGTACCTGTGTAGAGGTCCAGTTCACTATGTCAGTACCTGTGTGTAGGTGCAGTTCACTATGTCAGTACCTGTGTGTAGGTGCAGTTCACTATGTCAGTCCCTGTGTAGAGGTCCAGTTCACTATGTCAGTACCTGTGCGTCCAGTTCACTATGTCAGTACCTGTGCGTCCAGTTCACTATGTCAGTACCTGTGCGTCCAGTTCACTATGTCACTACCTGTGTAGAGGTCCAGTTCACTTTGTCACTACCTGTGTAGAGGTCCAGTTCACTATGTCACTACCTGTGTAGAGGTCCAGTTCACTATGTCACTACCCGTGTAGAGGTCCAGTTCACTATGTCACTACCCGTGTGTCCAGTTCACTATGCCACTACCCGCGTGTCCAGTTCACTATGTCAGTACCTGTGTCCAGTTCACTATGTCAGTACCTGTGTCCAGTTCACTATGTCAGTACCTGTGTAGAGGTCCAGTTCACTATGTCAGTACCTGTGTAGAGGTCCAGTTCACTATGTCAGTACCTGTGTAGAGGTCCAGTTCACTATGTCAGTACCTGTGTAGAGGTCCAGTTCACTATGTCAGTACCTGTGTAGAGGTCCAGTTCACTATGTCAGTACCTGTGTGTAGGTGCAGTTCACTATGTCAGTACCTGTGTAGAGGTCCAGTTCACTATGTCAGTACCTGTGTAGAGGTCCAGTTCACTATGTCAGTACCTGTGTAGAGGTCCAGTTCACTATGTCAGTACCTGTGTGTAGGTGCAGTTCACTATGTCAGTACCTGTGCGTCCAGTTCACTATGTCACTACCTGTGTGTAGAGGTGCAGTTCACTATGTCAGTACCTGTGTAGAGGTCCAGTTCACTATGTCACTACCTGTGTAGAGGTCCAGTTCACTATGTCACTACCTGTGTAGAGGTCCAGTTCACTATGTCACTACCTGTGTAGAGGTCCAGTTCACTATGTCACTACCTGTGTAGAGGTCCAGTTCACTATGTCACTACCTGTGTAGAGGTCCAGTTCACTATGTCACTACCTGTGTAGAGGTCCAGTTCACTATGTCACTACCTGTGTAGAGGTCCAGTTCACTATGTCAGTACCTGTGTAGAGGTCCAGTTCACTATGTCACTACCTGTGTAGAGGTCCAGTTCACTATGTCAGTACCTGTGTGTAGGTGCAGTTCACTATGTCAGTACCTGTGTAGAGGTCCAGTTCACTATGTCAGTACCTGTGTAGAGGTCCAGTTCACTATGTCAGTACCTGTGTAGAGGTCCAGTTCACTATGTCAGTACCTGTGTGTAGAGGTCCAGTTCACTATGTCACTACCTGTGTGTAGAGGTCCAGTTCACTATGTCAGTACCTGTGTGTAGAGGTCCAGTTCACTATGTCACTACCTGTGTGTAGAGGTCCAGTTCACTATGTCAGTACCTGTGTAGAGGTCCAGTTCACTATGTCAGTACCTGTGTGTAGGTGCAGTTCACTATGTCAGTACCTGTGTAGAGGTCCAGTTCACTATGTCAGTACCTGTGTAGAGGTCCAGTTCACTATGTCAGTACCTGTGTGTAGGTGCAGTTCACTATGTCAGTACCTGTGCGTCCAGTTCACTATGTCAGTACCTGTGTGTAGAGGTCCAGTTCACTATGTCAGTACCTGTGTGTAGGTGCAGTTCACTATGTCAGTACCTGTGTAGAGGTCCAGTTCACTATGTCACTACCTTTGTAGAGGTCCAGTTCACTATGTCACTACCTGTGTAGAGGTCCAGTTCACTATGTCACTACCTGTGTAGAGGTCCAGTTCACTATGTCAGTACCTGTGTAGAGGTCCAGTTCACTATGTCAGTACCTGTGTAGAGGTCCAGTTCACTATGTCACTACCTGTGTAGAGGTCCAGTTCACTATGTCACTACCTGTGTAGAGGTCCAGTTCACTATGTCAGTACCTGTGTAGAGGTCCAGTTCACTATGTCAGTACCTGTGTAGAGGTCCAGTTCACTATGTCAGTACCTGTGTGTAGAGGTCCAGTTCACTATGTCAGTACCTGTGTGTAGAGGTCCAGTTCACTATGTCACTACCTGTGTGTAGAGGTCCAGTTCACTATGTCAGTACCTGTGTGTAGAGGTCCAGTTCACTATGTCACTACCTGTGTGTAGAGGTCCAGTTCACTATGTCAGTACCTGTGTAGAGGTCCAGTTCACTATGTCAGTACCTGTGTGTAGGTGCAGTTCACTATGTCAGTACCTGTGTAGAGGTCCAGTTCACTATGTCAGTACCTGTGTGTAGGTCCAGTTCACTATGTCACTACCTGTGTGTAGAGGTCCAGTTCACTATGTCAGTACCTGTGTAGAGGTCCAGTTCACTATGTCAGTACCTGTGTAGAGGTCCAGTTCACTATGTCAGTACCTGTGTGTAGGTGCAGTTCACTATGTCAGTACCTGTGCGTCCAGTTCACTATGTCAGTACCTGTGCGTCCAGTTCACTATGTCAGTACCTGTGTGTAGAGGTCCAGTTCACTATGTCAGTACCTGTGTGTAGGTGCAGTTCACTATGTCAGTACCTGTGTAGAGGTCCAGTTCACTATGTCACTACCTGTGTAGAGGTCCAGTTCACTATGTCACTACCTGTGTAGAGGTCCAGTTCACTATGTCAGTACCTGTGTAGAGGTCCAGTTCACTATGCCAGTACCTGTGTAGAGGTCCAGTTCACTATGTCAGTACCTGTGTAGAGGTCCAGTTCACTATGTCACTACCTGTGTGTAGAGGTCCAGTTCACTATGTCAGTACCTGTGTGTAGAGGTCCAGTTCACTATGTCAGTACCTGTGTGTAGGTGCAGTTCTTGCCCCTGCATTTGCCACATTGAAACATGTCCGTCTCGGTCCCGCCCACTTTAGACAGCTGGTGCTCTCTGATGGCGTCCTTGGTCAAAGCCTTCCTCATCTCTTTCAGCTCCGCGCTCGCCATCTCCTGGTTGGTCACACAGAGAATTGACCTTAAAGAACCGTAGAGTCAACCTTAGGAAATATTTCAACTGTATGGAGTTCACGGTCAACACATGAAACACACACCCCCCCCCCCCCCCCCCCCCCCCGTGCGTACCTCAGCGGCCATGTTAGTGATGCAGTCAGCAGAGATTCCCCCCCCCCCCCCGTACGTACCTCAGCGGCCATGTTAGCGATGCAGTCAGAGATGTCCCCCCCGTACGTACCTCAGCGGCCATGTTAGCGATGCAGTCAGCAGAGATGCCCCCCCCTCTTCCCCGTACGTACCTCAGCGGCCATGTTAGCGATGCAGTCAGCAGAGATGCCCCCCCCTCTTCCCCGTACGTACCTCAGCGACCATATTAGCGATGCAGTCAGCAGCGATGCAGTCAGCAGAGATGCCCCCCCCCCCCCCCGTACGTACCTCAGCGGCCATGTTAGTGATGCAGTCAGCAGAGATGTTTCCACCCCCCCCGTACGTACCTCAGCGGCCATGTTAGTGATGCAGTCAGCAGAGATGCCCCCCCCCCCCGTACGTACCTCAGCGGCCATGTTAGTGATGCAGTCAGCAGAGATGCCCCCCCCGTACGTACCTCAGCGGCCATGTTAGCGATGCAGTCAGCAGATGCCGCCGCCCCCCCCCCCCCCCGTGCGTACCTCAGCGGCCATGTTAGTGATGCAGTCAGCAGAGATTCCCCCCCCCCCCCGTACGTACCTCAGCGGCCATGTTAGCGATGCAGTCAGAGATGTCCCCCCCGTACGTACCTCAGCGGCCATGTTAGCGATGCAGTCAGCAGAGATGCCCCCCCCTCTTCCCCGTACGTACCTCAGCGGCCATGTTAGCGATGCAGTCAGCAGAGATGCCCCCCCCTCTTCCCCGTACGTACCTCAGCGACCATATTAGCGATGCAGTCAGCAGCGATGCAGTCAGCAGAGATGCCCCCCCCCCCCCCGTACGTACCTCAGCGGCCATGTTAGTGATGCAGTCAGCAGAGATGTTTCCACCCCCCCCGTACGTACCTCAGCGGCCATGTTAGTGATGCAGTCAGCAGAGATGCCCCCCCCCCCCGTACGTACCTCAGCGGCCATGTTAGTGATGCAGTCAGCAGAGATGCCCCCCCCGTACGTACCTCAGCGGCCATGTTAGCGATGCAGTCAGCAGATGCCGCCGCCCCCCCCCCCCCCCGTACGTACCTCAGCAGCCATGTTAGTGATGCAGTCAGCAGAGATGCCCCCCCCCCCCGTACGTACCTCAGCGGCCATGTTAGCGATGCAGTCAGCAGAGATGCCCCCCCCCCCCGTACGTACCTCAGCGGCCATGTTAGTGATGCAGTCAGCAGAGATGCCCCCCCCCCCCGTACGTACCTCAGCGGCCATGTTAGCGATGCAGTCAGCAGAGATGCCCCCCCCCCCCCGTACGTACCTCAGCGGCCATGTTAGCGATGCAGTCAGCAGAGATGCCCCCCCCCCCCCCCCCCCCGTACGTACCTCAGCGGCCATGTTAGCGATGCAGTCAGCAGAGATGCCCCCCCACCGTACGTACCTCGGCGGCCATGTTAGCGATGCAGTCAGCAGAGATGCCCCCCCCCCCCCCCGTACGTACCTCAGCGGCCATGTTAGCGATGCAGTCAGCAGAGATGCCCCCCCCCCCCCCCCGTACGTACCTCAGCGGCCATGTTAGTGATGCAGTCAGCAGAGATGCCCCCCCCGTACGTACCTCAGCGGCCATGTTAGCGATGCAGTCAGCAGAGATGCCCCCCCCCCCCCCCCGTACGTACCTCAGCGGCCATGTTAGTGATGCAGTCAGCAGAGATGCCCCCCCCCCGTACGTACCTCAGCGGCCATGTTAGCGATGCGGTCAGCAGAGATGTTCCCAGCGAGGACGTTGCGTCGGAGGTCTGGGTTCTTCTGGTCCTTCAGGTTGGAGATACGGCTCCTCAGTCTGGACTTGTACTTCTGGTCTGTAGACTTAAACTCCTGGTAGATACGTGGAGCGGGGAAGTGAAGGAGAATACTGCACACACACACACACACACACACACACACAGTAAGACCGTCCTAGACATGCAGAGTCCTATAAAGATAATCCAGAAACCTTGATTACCACACGTCTGTCTGGTCCTCATCACCACAGACAGCGACAAGCGAACAGGTGAAAGGATATAGTCCTCAATCTGAGCAGCCAAGTTCTCCGTGTCTGCGCCAATGGTCTTGTGGTCATCTGACATATGAAAAACAGAGAGTGGTCATTCGTTTAAAAAAATAAAAATAAAATACAAAATCCAAACAACGCACTTTAGAAAAAAATGTCCCTCCAGCCACCCCATATCTTAGATCCCTCCTTGTGATTGGTCTCCGTCTCACCCAGAGATGTATAATACTACAGTTGCTGAAGTCATCAACCTTTAAAACAGCTGTAGAATGCGCCGATAACGGCGGCCATCTTGGTAGAGTCTGTCTCACCGTCGGTCTGCAGGGCAGCCACCAGCAGCTCTCGGCACTTGGTGCGTACGCTGTCAGTGGTGACGGGGGCGGGGGGGAAGGTGGTGAACTTTGGAGTGGTGGGGGTCGTAGGGGCGGTGGGGGTCGTAGGGGTCGTAGGGGGCTCAGGCAGTTTCTTGCTGGGGTAGACAAGAAAAATGTTACATCATGTTAGGAGTGACCCTGATCCATTTATTCTAAACAGTAACATAAGGGCGTTTATTTTTTATTTATTATGGATCCCCGTTACTTCCTGTCAAGGTAGCAGCTACTCTTCCTGGGGTTTATTAGGGACCCCCATTACTTCCTGCCAAGGTAGCAGCTACTTTTCCTGGGGTTTATTAGGGACCCCCATTACTTCCTGCCAAGGTAGCAGCTACTCTTCCTGGGGTCGTTACACATTAAGGCACTTACATTACATATAAAACAGTACATCATATAACATTACACGACTACATATCTACAATACAACATGTATAACACCACCATACAACAATATCATGTCTGTATCTGTGTGTGTCTCTTCACAGTCCCCACTGTTCCATAAGGTGTATTTTTATCTGTTTTTTAAATCTGATTCTACTGCTGTCATCAGTTACCTGATGTGGAATAGAGTTCCATGTAGTCATGGCTCTATGTAGTACTGTGGAATAGAGTTCCATGTAGTCATGGCTCTATGTAGTACTGTGGAATAGAGTTCCATGTAGTCATGGCTCTATGTAGTACTGTGGAATAGAGTTCCATGTAGTCATGGCTCTATGTAGTACTGTGGAATAGAGTTCCATGTAGTCATGGCTCTATGTAGTACTGTGCCTCCCATAGTCTGTTCTGGACTTGGGGACTGTGAAGAGACCCCTGGTGGCATGTTTTGTGGGGTATGCATGGGTGTCTGAGCTGTGTGCTAGTAGTTTAAAAACAGACAGCTCTGTACCTTCAGCTTGTCAACACCTCTTACAAAAAAAACAAGTAGTGAGGAAGTCAATCTCTCCTCCACTTTGAGCCATGAGAGATTTAAAACGCATATCATTAATGTTAGCTCCCATTGTACATTTAAAAAAGGGCCGTGCTGCCCTGTTCTAAGCCTGTTTAAAAACAACAAAACCCAGGGTCTGTAGTGTTGTTGATAGTGTTGTTAAGGACGAGCAGTGCTTTATTATGGGCAGACTATTATCCTTCCCATCTTAACTACTGTTGTATCAACATGTTTTTGACCATGACAGTTTAGAATACTCCAAGCGGTTTTTACTTTTACATAAAAATAATAAAAAATTAGGTGGTGGATTAGATTTTATATTGCAGATAGATTGTAGCTTCAATATTCTCAGTTGTTCAATATTCCCAGTTAGTAGTTTTAGTTTGTAGTCATTATGACACATTGACTATTTCTCTCTCTACCATTTGTATTTCATATACCTTTGACTATTGGATGTTCTTATAGGCACTTTAGTATTGCCAGTCTAATCTCTGGAGTTGATAGGCTTGAAGTCATAAACAGTGCTGTGCTGGAAGCATTGCTAAGAGCTGCTGGCAAACGCAGTAAAGTTTGAATGAATGCTTACGAGTCTGCTGCTGCCTACCACCGCTCAGTCAGACTGCTCTATCAAATCATAGACTTAATTATAATAAACACACAGAAATACTAGCCTTTGGTCATTAATAATGATCAAATCCGGAAACTATAATTTCGAAAACAAAACGTTTATTCTTTCAGTGAAATACAGATTTGTTACGTATTTTATTGAACGGGAGGCATCCCTAAGTCTAAATATTCCTGTTACAACCTTCAATGTTATGTCATAATTATGTAAAATTCTGGCAAATTAGTTTGCAACGAGCCAGGCGGCCCAAACTGTTGCATATACCCTGACTCTGCGTGCAATGAACGCAAGAGAAGTGACAATTTCACCTGGTTAATATTGCCTGCTAACCTGGATTTCTTTTAACTAAATGTGCAGGTTTAAAAATATATACTTCTGTATATTGATTTTAAGAAAGGCATTGATGTTTATGGATAGGTACATTCATGCAACGATTGTGCTTTTTTCACGAATGCACTTTTGTTAAATCATCCCCCGTTTGGCGAAGTAGGCTGTGATTCGATGATAAATTAACAGGCACCTTATTGATTATATGCAACGCAGGACAAGCTAGTTAACTACACATGGTTGATATCACTAGGTTAACTAGTGATTATGTGAAGATTGATTGTTTTTTTTATAAAGGTAAGTTTAATGCTAGCTAGCAATGCTAGCTGCGAGTGCAGCTCCTTGCTGCACTCGCGTAACATGTGGTCAGCCTGCCACGCAATCTCCTCGCGGAATGCAACGCAATTGGCCATAATCAGCATCCAAAAATGCTGATTGTTATGAAAAGTTGAAATCGGACTTAATTTAAAAAAATATATATATATATATTTTTTTTTTAATTCGGTCAACCTCTAGTGTAAAGCCATTACAAGTTTTTCCCATCGGCAGAATATGAACGATAATGTCAAAAGCTGCACTGAAGTCTAACAAGACAGCCGGTCATCAGTCATTTGTGTAAGTGCTGTGCTTGTTGAATGTCCTTCCCTATAAGTGTGCTGAACGTCTGTTCATTTGTTTACTGTAAAATAACATTATATCTGGTCAAACACCATTTTCCCCCCAAAAGTTTACTAAGGGTTGGTAACAGGCTGATTGGTGGGCTATTTGAGCCAGTAAAAGGGGGCTTTACTATTCTTGGGTAGCGGAATGACTTTAGCTTCTCTCCAGGCCTGAGGGCAAACACTTTCTAGTAGGCTTAAATTGAAGATATGGCAAATCGGAGTGGCAATATTGTCCGCGATTATCCTCAGTAAGTTTCCATCCAGATGGTCAGACCCCGGTGGCTTGTCATTGTTGACAATAACACTTTTCTCACCACTTCTACACTCACTTCACAGAATTTTAAATTATAGCGCTCGTTCTTCATAATTTGGTCAGATATACTTGGATGTGTAGTGCCAGAGTTTGTTGCTGGCATGTAAATGCCTAAGTTTGCTTATCTTGCCAATTAAAAAGTCATTAAAGTAGTTGGTAATATCAGTGGTATTTTTTGATAAATGAGCCATCTGATTCAATGAATGATGGAGCTGAGTTTGCCTTTTTGCCCAACATTTTATTTAAGGAGCTCCAAAGAGTTTTACTATCATTCTTTATGTCATTTATCTTTGTTTCATCGTATAGTTTTTCCCCCCATTTTTTTCTCTTCGGTTTAGTTACATGATTTCTCAATTTGTAGTACATTTGCCAATGGGTTGTACAGCCAGACTTATTTGCCATACCTTTTACCTCACCCATACAATTTTTCAAATCCTCATCAATCCAAGGGGATTTAACAGTTTAGTCATTTTCTTAAAATGGGTGCGTATTAGTAACTGGAATAAGTAGTTTCATAAAATGTGTCAAGTGCAGCATCTGTTTGCATCTCATTACACACCACGGACCAACAAATATTCTTCACGTCGACAACATACCAATCACTACAAAAACGTATTGTATGGCCTCGATATTAGCACTATATTAGGCCCAGCCTGACCTCTTATACACTATATTAGGCCCAGCCTGACCTCTTATACTCTATATTAGGCCCAGCCTGACCTCTTATACTCTATATTAGGCCCAGCCTGACCTCTTATACTCTATATTAGGCCCAGCCTGACCTCTTATACACTATATTAGGCCCAGCCTGACCTCTTATACTCTATATTAGGCCCAGCCTGACCTCTTATACTCTATATTAGGCCCAGCCTGACCTCTTATACTCTATATTAGGCCCAGCCTGACCTCTTATACACTATATTAGGCCCAGCCTGACCTCTTATACACTATATTAGGCCCAGCCTGACCTCTTATACACTATATTAGGCCCAGCCTGACCTCTTATACACTATATTAGGCCCAGCCTGACCTCTTATACTCTATATTAGGCCCAGCCTGACCTCTTATACTCTATATTAGGCCCAGCCTGACCTCTTATACTCTATATTAGGCCCAGCCTGACCTCTTATACTCTATATTAGGCCCAGCCTGACCTCTTATACACTATATTAGGCCCAGCCTGACCTCTTATACACTATATTAGGCCCAGCCTGACCTCTTATACTCTATATTAGGCCCAGCCTGACCTCTTATACTCTATATTAGGCCCAGCCTGACCTCTTATACTCTATATTAGGCCCAGCCTGACCTCTTATACTCTATATTAGGCCCAGCCTGACCTCTTATACTCTATATTAGGCCCAGCCTGACCTCTTATACTCTATATTAGGCCCAGCCTGACCTCTTATACTCTATATTAGGCCCAGCCTGACCTCTTATACTCTATATTAGGCCCAGCCTGACCTCTTATACTCTATATTAGGCCCAGCCTGACCTCTTATACTCTATATTAGGCCCAGCCTGACCTCTTATACTCTATATTAGGCCCAGCCTGACCTCTTATACTCTATATTAGGCCCAGCCTGACCTCTTATACTCTATATTAGGCCCAGCCTGACCTCTTATACTCTATATTAGGCCCAGCCTGACCTCTTATACTCTATATTAGGCCCAGCCTGACCTCTTATACACTATATTAGGCCCAGCCTGACCTCTTATACACTATATTAGGCCCAGCCTGACCTCTTATACACTATATTAGGCCCAGCCTGACCTCTTATACACTATATTAGGCCCAGCCTGACCTCTTATACATTATATTAGGCCCAGCCTGACCTCTTATACTCTATATTAGGCCCAGCCTGACCTCTTATACACTATATTAGGCCCAGCCTGACCTCTTATACTCTATATTAGGCCCAGCCTGACCTCTTATACTCTATATTAGGCCCAGCCTGACCTCTTATACACTATATTAGGCCCAGCCTGACCTCTTATACACTATATTAGGCCCAGCCTGACCTCTTATACACTATATTAGGCCCAGCCTGACCTCTTATACTCTATATTAGGCCCAGCCTGACCTCTTATACACTATATTAGACCCAGCCTGACCTCTTATACTCTATATTAGGCCCAGCCTGACCTCTTATACTCTATATTAGGCCCAGCCTGACCTCTTATACTCTATATTAGGCCCAGCCTGACCTCTTATACACTATATTAGGCCCAGCCTGACCTCTTATACTCTATATTAGGCCCAGCCTGACCTCTTATACTCTATATTAGGCCCAGCCTGACCTCTTATACTCTATATTAGGCCCAGCCTGACCTCTTATACTCTATATTAGGCCCAGCCTGACCTCTTATACTCTATATTAGGCCCAGCCTGACCTCTTATACACTATATTAGGCCCAGCCTGACCTCTTATACTCTATATTAGGCCCAGCCTGACCTCTTATACACTATATTAGGCCCAGCCTGACCTCTTATACTCTATATTAGGCCCAGCCTGACCTCTTATACTCTATATTAGGCCCAGCCTGACCTCTTATACACTATATTAGGCCCAGCCTGACCTCTTATACTCTATATTAGGCCCAGCCTGACCTCTTATACTCTATATTAGGCCCAGCCTGACCTCTTATACACTATATTAGGCCCAGCCTGACCTCTTATACTCTATATTAGGCCCAGCCTGACCTCTTATACACTATATTAGGCCCAGCCTGACCTCTTATACTCTATATTAGGCCCAGCCTGACCTCTTATACACTATATTAGGCCCAGCCTGACCTCTTATACTCTATATTAGGCCCAGCCTGACCTCTTATACTCTATATTAGGCCCAGCCTGACCTCTTATACTCTATATTAGGCCCAGCCTGACCTCTTATACACTATATTAGGCCCAGCCTTTGGAACTTTGGTTTTCCTAGATACGGCTACTATATTGTGATCACTACATCCTATGGATTTGGGTACTGCTTTAGAGCAGATTTCTGCAGCATTAGTAAAGATGTGATCAATACATGTTGATGATTGAATTACTGTGCTGTTTGTAACTACCCTGGTAGATTGATAATCTGAACCAGGTTGCAGACACTGGTTACAGTTTGAAGCTTTTTCTTGAGTTGGCAGCTTGATGAAAGCCAGTCAATATATAGGTCACCCAGAGAATATACCTCTGATATCGCGTAGTTTATGAAGCATTTCACACATATTATCCAGATACTGACTGTTAGCACTTGGTGATCTATAGCAGCTTCCCACCAGCATGGGCTTTAGGTGAGGCAGATGAACCTGTAGCCATATTACTTCAACAGTATTTAACATGAGATCCTCTTTAAGCTTTACAGGAATGTGGTTCTGAAAATAGACCGCAACACCGCCCCCTATTGGCATGTCTGTCTTTTCTGTAGATGTTGTAACTATGCATTGTTAACCACTGTATCAAACGTATTATCTAAGTGACTTTGAGGAATATGAATGTCATCTGCTGCTAGCAAGTGGACTTCATGAACATTGTTTCTTACGCTACCCATGTTAGCGTGGGCTGTTTTTTTACGCTACCCATGTTAGCGTGGGCTGTTTTTTTACGCTACCCATGTTAGCGTGAGCTGTTTTTTTACGCTACCCATGTTAACGTGAGCTATTTTTTACGCTACCCATGTTAACGTGAGCTATTTTTTACGCTACCCATGTTAACGTGAGCTATTTTTTACGCTACCCATGTTAACGTGAGCTATTTTTTACGCTACCCATGTTAACGTGAGCTATTTTTTACGCTACCCATGTTAACGTGGGCTATTTTTTACGCTACCCATGTTAACGTGGGCAATTTTTTACGCTACCCATGTTAACGTGGGCAATTTTTTACGCTACCCATGTTAACGTGGGCAATTTTTTACGCTACCCATGTTAACGTGGGCAATTTTTTACGCTACCCATGTTAACGTGAGCTAGTTTTTACGCTACCCATGTTAACGTGGGCAATTTTTTACGCTACCCATGTTAACGTGAGCTATTTTTTACGCTACCCATGTTAACGTGGGCAATTTTTTACGCTACCCATGTTAACGTGAGCTATTTTTTACGCTACCCATGTTAACGTGAGCTATTTTTTACGCTACCCATGTTAACGTGAGCTATTTTTTACGCTACCCATGTTAACGTGAGCTATTTTTTACGCTACCCATGTTAACGTGAGCTATTTTTTACGCTACCCATGTTAACGTGGGCTATTTTTTACGCTACCCATGTTAACGTGGGCTATTTTTTACGCTACCCATGTTAACGTGGGCTATTTTTTACGCTACCCATGTTAACGTGAGCTATTTTTTACGCTACCCATGTTAACGCGGGCTATTTTTTACACTACCCATGTTAACGCGGGCTATTTTTTACACTACCCATGTTAACGCGGGCTATTTCTTACTCTACCCATGTTAACGTGGGCTATTTCTTACGCTACCCATGTTAACGCGGGCTATTTCTT
>NC_074672.1:48348804-48386304 GCF_029448725.1 Salvelinus fontinalis | reverse complement strand
TTGTGTCTGCAGGTTTTTGGTCTTTCCTTTCAATAAAGCCCTAGACAACCAGGTGTGGGGAGTTCCTAACTAATTAGTGATGTTAATTCATCAATCAAGTACAAGGGTGGAGCGAAAACCCGCAGACACTCGGCCCTCCATGGAATGAGTTTGACACCTGTGATCTACACCGAAGTTGAACCTCTACAGATATGAAACGATCCCAGTGATTAACCCGAGTAGCCATGCTTGGACTTAACTAGGAGAACGGAGGGGCGGACCCAGCTTTTAATGTCAATGGCGTGGACCCCCGTTCATAACAAAACAAATCACAACGTGAATACAACAACGTTTCAATATGTTGCCATTACAACCTACGCGGACACATAGTAGTGAAGTGCAATAATTCACTTTCACTTCAAGTCGACAGCGCAATCAACTAGTTATATACATTTTTTTTTTACATTTCAGAACCCCGAAAAACAAATAGGCAACATTTCTGTAGCTTGCCAGAATATTCGATGTCTACAAAGGGGCATCACACGACCACCACAACACTCCTGCTCTACCTACCTGACTTCTGCCACCTAGCAAACTCAACTTACCGTGTTTTTCTTGTGCACCATTTTGTCCAGCGTTTTAGCAATGCGTTCGACCTCTTGCTCTTTCGCCATTTTGCTTGTATTTTTTTTATTTTTTGCAGCTGCTCTTCTCTCCCGCTACGGATGAACCTCCATTTATGTTGAAAAACCTCGTCTCCTTCCCTTCCCCTACTGTCCCGAACGCATCCACTTGTTTCCCCCTACCGCGCAAGTGTGGCTTTGCTTTTCTGTTAAAGGCGAGAGAGAGGTTGGTATTTGTAGTTTGTGGACTACAGAAAATCTGCTGTTTTGACGCTTGTTCATTTCTCGAATATTTCATCCAACCATTACCTCACCAAATGCGGTCCAAACGTGTGCAAACATCTCTAGAGTCACGTTCTATTAGTTGGATAGTTGTGATTTAAAAAAAAAAATAAACAGCATGAATCTGTAATCAGTTTTCTACTCATCTACCTCTCTGTTGAACTCACCTCCCTGACCTCGGTAAATAACACATTTCTTTCATCAGCCACTGGGCGTCGCTGTTTCCACTCTTTTTGGATTGACTTGCGGCGGGCTAAAGTTAAAATAGTAGGTTTAAAAAGAAACGTCTAGAGTGTTTTTTTCCCCAAAGACAGTAACTTAAGTAGTATGAAGATAGTTAAGTAGTATGAAGATAGTTAAGTAGTATGAAGATAGACAAACTGAATCTCCAATAAAAAAAAAATCCCCGATCACGCTTGTAGATGACGTCATTGTGACGTTGGCTAGCTAAACACTTCGTCGGGTCTGTCGTCTCGCGTCTAACTGCGCATGTGCAAGCCGTCAAATCAAAAGGCACTCCTTCGATATAAAGTCGTTTTTTTTCACGAACATAAAAACGTGTCAGTTTGTTACTTTTACGAGGTCTGAGTAATAAAATGTTTAACTACTTATGATATTGGCTCGAATCTAGGTTGTGTCTTAAGATGTAAGAATTTTTTTTATCAACTTTAAGGAAGAATCTTTTCACTTGTCTCATTGACTGGTTTGGCAATCTCGCGATGTTGCGCCTCTGGATTTAGAAACTCTGGCATTTCTTTCTTTTTGGACCTGACGAGAGAGAAAACAACTGTCGAGGGAGGTTATCTTCTGCACTGTTCGTCCAATCCTGTAAACGTGCGAAATGACTTAAAATGGAGTGTCGCCAGGCTTCGCCTCTTCCTCTCTGATATCACCTTTGTTAAGCCAGAGAGGAAGAGGCGAAGCGAGAGGATTATTCCGTCCAAAATTTGTCCGAGTGAGACAAGCCCATTTTTTTTTGTAAGGAGGTCTATGAGAGAGTGTCGAATTACGTGAGGCTTATTTGATCAAATATAAGTTTTGTAATGTTTAGGCTGTTACAAATGTACTGATATAAGTGGATGCACGCGGTATTCCGGCAACTTTGAGAAAAACGACTTAGTTGTGGCTTTTGTGCACATACTGCCCTCTCATTGGCTAGAATGGTCACATCTGATCTCGCATTCCTTCAATCATTGAGGACATGTATTTCCATTGTTAGAGCAGTATATCTTGTCAATATAATTAATAATCTGTGGTTAACGTCCGAAAATGTAAGAGGCGTCATTGTCTCTTTCCATTTCCCCTGAAAACCGGATGTACATTTAATAGATTATATTGATCAGATACTCTAGTGGCCGTTTTAACAATGAAAAGAAATGTCCTCAAAAATGGAAGCCAGCAGGGAGGAGGCAAGATCAGGTGGGACCATTCTAGCCAATGAGAGGGCAGATATCAACGGTTTCCACTAGTTACTACAGCCACAAAGTCACAATTGGCTCTATATCTTAAAAATAATGAACAGAAAAATATTTTTTTAGTCTTAATTGCAGGTTATTATTATGCATACAGTTAACAGTGTGGTTAAGGTTAGGTTTAAATTGAGATAAATTGTAGGAAGGGGGAGTGGGGGGTTAACTTTGTGGCTGTGGTAACTAGGGACGATCAGGCACAACTCTCAATATAAAGTGTTTTTTTTCAAAGTTGCCGAGATGTCACGTGTCCTACTTATAACAGTACACTCAAAATCATTACAGCACTTATATTCATTACAGCACTTATACACTTCAAATAAGCCACACTTAGAAAATAAGCCATTACATGCTTTGTTAACCAATTTCGACACTCATTGACCTCCATATAAAAACTCCTTAAAAAAAAATCCAAAAATCGCCACCTGCTGGAGAAGACAGATTTTGTGACTAGACAGCAAGATAGATAATAAACAGTAACAGCAGTTTATGTGATGAATCAAAAAAGATAGTCCAGGTAGCTATTTGGTTAACTATTTAACTAACCATTTAGCAGTCTTATGTCTTGGGGGTAGGATCCTGTTCAGGGTCCTGTTGGTTCCAGACTTGGTGCATCAACTGGTACAATGCTTCCAGTGTGAAGTAAATATTGAGGTTTTGCTCACCTAGTATAAACTCAGCAAAAAAAAAGAAACGTCCCCTTTTTCAGGACCCTGTCCTTCAAAGATTATTTGTTAAAAATCGAAATAACTTCACAGATCTTCATTGTAAAGGGTTTAAACACTGTTTCCCATGCTTGTTCAATGAACCATAAATAATGAATGAACATGCACCTGTGGAACGGTCGTTAAGACACTAACAGCTTACAGACGGTAGGCAATTAAGGTCACAGTTATGAAAACTTAGGACGCTAAAGAGGCCTTTCTACTGACTCTGAAAAACACCAAAAGAAAGATGCCCAGGGTCCCTGCTCATCTGCGTGAACGTGCCTTAGGCATGCTGAAAGGAGGCATGAGGACTTCAGATGTGGCCAGAGAAATAAATTGCAATGTCCGTATTGTGAAACGCCTAAGACAGCGCTACAGGTAGACAGGACGGACAGCTGATCATTCTCGTAGTGGCAGACCACGTGTAACAACACCTGCACAGGATCGGTACATCCGAACATCACACCTGCAGGACAGGTACAGGATTGCAACAACAACTGCCCAAGTTACACCAGGAACGCACAATCCCTCCATCAGTGCTCAGACTGTCCACAATAGGCTGAGAGAGGCTGGACTGAGGGCTTGCAGGCCTGTTGTAAGGCAGGTCCTCACCGGCAACAATGTCACCTATGGTCACAAACCTACCGTTGCTGGACCAGACAGGACTGGCAAAAAGTGATTTTCACTGACAAGTCACGGTTTTGTCTCACCAGGGGTGATGTCGGATTCGCGTTTATCGTTGAAGGAATGAGCGTAACACCGAGGCCTGTACTCTGGGGCGGGATCGATTTGGAGGTGGAGGGTCCGACATGGTCTGGGGCGGTGTGTCACAGCATCATCAGACTGAGCTTGTTGTTATTGCAGGCAATCTCAACGATGTGTGTTACAGGGAAGACATCCTCCTCCCTCATGTAGTACCCTTCCTGCAGGCTCACCCTGACATCACTCTCCAGCATGACAATGCCACCAGCCATACTGCTCGTTCTGTGCGTGATTTCCTGCAAGACAGGAATGTCAGTGTTTATATATATGGTACCTCATGGTAAGCTGAATAACTTTTTATCTACCAAGAGAGTTCTCATCCACAATTATCACAGCTGTCTTACATCCCTCCACAAGCTAACACCACTTTGGCACTCAGTGAACTGTGTGGGGCCCAAAAACAAATCTAATCCAATTGTATTTATCACATGCGTCGTAAACAACATGTGTAAACTAACAGTGAAATGCTTACTTACGGGCCTTTCCCAACAAAAGAGAAATTGAAAAATAAAATAATGAGTCAGCGAAGGAGGAAAAAGTACTCAATTGTCAAACTTGAGTAAAAGTAAAGATACCCTAATAGATAATGACTCAAGTGAAAGTCACCCAGTAAAATACCACTTCAGTAAAAGTCTAAAAGTATCAGATTTTAAATATACTTAAGAACGGTGGCGGAAAAAGTATTAAATTGTCATACTTGAGTAAAAGTACAACGTAAAATTAAATGCATTACATCAAATTCCTGATATTTAGCAAATATTAGGCACTATTTACTTTTTTATTACTTTTTTTGACAGCCAGGGGAATGCACCTCGACCGCAAAGCACTAAAGACCAATGGTGGAAAAAGTACCCAATTGTGTAACGTCGTTCGTCTGAGGAAGAAGGAGTAGACCAAAGCGCAGCGTGGTACGTGTTCATGATGTTTTAATATAGCCTGAACACTGAAACAAAAGTGGAACAAAACGCAACAGTTCTGTCAGGCACTCACACCAAACAGAAAACAACTACCCACAAAACACAGGTGGGAAAAGGCTACCTAAGTATGGTTCTCAATCAGAGACAACGATAGACAGCTGCCTCTGATTGAGAACCACACCCGGCCAAACACATAGAACTAGACAACATAGAACAAAAAACATAGAATGCCCACCCCAACTCACGCTCTGACCAAACCAAAATAGAGACATAAAAAGGATCTCTAAGGTCAGGGCGTGACAAATTGTCATACTCAAATCAAATGTTATTTGTCACATACGCCGAATACAACAGGTGTAGGACCTTTCCGTGAAATGCTTACTTTACAAGCCCTTAACCAACAATGCAGTTTCAGGAGAATAGAGTTAAGAAAATATTTACTAAATAAACTAAAGTCAAAAAATTAAATAAAAAAGTCAAAAAATTAAATTACAATAATGAGGCTGTATACAGGTAATACCAGTACCAAGTCAATGTGCAGAGATACAGGTTAGTCGAGGAAATGTGTACATGTATGTCACGACCTGAGATATCTCTGTTTTCTTTATATGTTGGTTAGGTCAAGGTGTGACTAGGGTGGGTAGGTTAGTTTTTGTATTGTCTAGGTTTTTTTTGTACGTCTAGGGTTTTTGTAGGTCTAGGTGATTTGTATGTCTATGGTGGCATGATATGGTTCCCAAACAGAGGCAGCCTGTTTATCGTTGTCTCTGATTGGGGATCATTTTTAGGTAGCCATTTTCCCTTTTGTGTTCGTGGGTTCTTGTCTATGTGTAGTTGCCTGTCAGCATTCATTTTGTAGTTCGTTTTGTAGTTTTGTTCAGCGTTCATTCAGTTAATTAAAAGAATGTACGCATACCACACCTTGGTCCGATTCATACGACGAACGTGACAATGTAGGTAAAGTGACTGCATAGATAATAAACAGAGAGTAGCAGCAGTGTACATGTAGGTAGGGGTAAAGTGACTGTATAGATAATAAACAGAGAGTAGCAGCAGTGGACATGTAGGTAAGGGGTGAAGTGACTATGTATAGATAATGAACAGAGAGTAGCAGCAGTGTACATGTAGGTAGGGGTAAAGTGACTATGTATAGATAATAGACAGAGAGTAGCAGCAGTGTACATGTAGGTAGGGGTGAAGTGACTATGCATAGATAATAAACAGCGAGTAGCAGCAGTGTACATGTAGGTAGGGGTGAAGTGACTATGTATAGATAATGAACAGAGAGTAGCAGCAGTGTACATGTAGGTAAGGGGTGAAGTGACTATGTATAGATAATGAACAGAGAGTAGCAGCAGTGTACATGTAGGTAGGGGTAAAGTGACTATGCATAGATAATGAACAGAGAGTAGCAGCAGTGTACATGTAGGTAGGGGTGAAGTGACTATGCATAGATAATGAACAGAGAGTAGCAGCAGTGTACATGTAGGTAGGGGTAAAGTGACTATGCATAGATAATGAACAGAGAGTAGCAGCAGTGTACATGTAGGTAGGGGTGAAGTGACTATGCATAGATAATAAACAGCGAGTAGCAGCAGTGTACATGTAGGTAGGGGTGAAGTGACTATGCATAGATAATGAACAGAGAGTAGCAGCAGTGTACATGTAGGTAGGGGTGAAGTGACTATGTATAGATAATGAACAGAGAGTAGCAGCAGTGTACATGTAGGTAGGGGTGAAGTGACTATGTATAGATAATAAACAGAGAGTAGCAGCAGTGTACATGTAGGTAGGGGTGAAGTGACTATGCATATATAATAAACAGAGAGTAGCAGCAGCAGTGTACAAAGAAAAGGGGAGATGTCAATGTAAATACTTTGGGTGGCCATTTGATTAATTGTTCAGCAGTCTTATGGCTTGGGGGTAGATTCTGTTAAGGAGCCTTTTGGACCTAGACTTGGCGCTCTGGTACTGCTTGCCGTGCGGTAGCCGAGAGAACAGTCTAGGACTTGGGTGACTGGAGTCTTTCACAATTTTTTGGGCCTTCCTCTGACACCGCTTAGTTTATAGATCCTGGATGACAGGAAGCTTGGCCCCAGTGATGTACTGGGCCGTACGCACTACCCTCTGTAGCGCCTTACGGTCAGATGCTGAGCAGTTGTCATAACAGGTGGTGATGCAACCAGTCAGAATACTCTCGATGGTACAGCTGTAGAACCTTTTGAGGATCTGGCCCTGTTACCATGCCAAATCTTTTCAGTCTCCTGACTGGGGGAAAAGGCATTGTCGTGCCTTCATGACTTTCTTGGTGTGTTTGAACCATGATAGTTTGTCGGCCCACCTTTTCCTGTAGTCTGCGATCATCTTCTTTGTCTTGCTCATGTTGAGGGAGAGGTTGTTGTCCTGGCACCACACTGCCAGTTCTCTGACCTCCTCCCTATAGGCCGTCTCATCGTTGTCGATGATCAGGCCTACCACCATTTTGTCGTCGGCAAACTTAATGATGGTGTTGTAGTGGTGCTTGGCCACACAGTCCTTGGTGAACAGGGCGTACAGGAGGGGACTAAGCACGCACCCCTGAGGGGCCCTGGTGTTGAGGATCAGTGTGGCAGATGTATTGTTGCCTACCCCTTACCACCTAGGGGCGGCCCATCAGGAAGTCCAGGATCCAGTTGCAGAGGGAGGTGTTTAGTCCCAGGGTCCTTAGCTTAGTGATAAGCTTTTTGGGCACTATGGTGTCGAACGCTGAGCTGTAGTGAATAAACAGCACATTCCTTCTCACATAGGTGTTTATTTTGTCCAGGTGGAAAAGGAGTGTTGAGTGCGATTGAGATTGCGTCATCTGTGGATCTTTTGGGGTGGTATGCGAATTGGAGTGGGTCTAGGGTATCCGGGAGGATGGTGTTGATGTGAGCCATGACCAGCCTTTCATGGCTACAGATGTGAGTGCTACGGGGCGGTAGTCATTTAGGCAGTTTACCTGAGATTTCTTGGGCAAAGGGTCTGTATGGTGGTCTGCTTGAAACATGCAGACCAGTCTCAACTGTCAACAGTGATGAGGCGACTCCGGGATAATGGCCTTAGGGCCTTATACAGCTGGTTGAGTCCGGTCTTAGTGCCAGCGTCGGTTTGTGGTGGTAAATAGACGGCTACGAAAAATATAGATGAGAACTCTCTTGGTAGATAGTGTGGTCTACAGCTTATCATAAGGTACTCTACCTCAGGCGAGCAATACCTTGAGACTTCCTTAATATTAGACATCGCGCACCAGCTGTTATTGACAAATAGACACACACCCCCACCAGTGAAGAGGCAACTCGGAGTCGCCTCTTCACTGTTGACCTTGAGACTGGTGTTTTGTGGGTACTATTTAATGAAGCTGCCACTTGAGGACTTGTGAGGCGTCTGTTTCTAAAACTAGACACTCTAATGTACTTGTCCTCTTGCTCAGTTGTGCACCGGGGCCTCCCACTCCTCTTTCTATTCTGGTTAGAGCCAGTTTGTGCTGTTCTGTGAAGGGAGTAGCACACAGCGTTGAACGAGATCTTCAGTGTCTTGGCTATTTTTCGCATGGAATAGCCTCCATTTCACAGAACTATAATAGACTGACGAGTTTCAGAAGAAAGTTCTTTGTTTCTGTCCATTTTGAGCCTGTAGTCGAACCCACAAATGCTGATGCCCCATATACTCAACTAGTCTAAAGAAGGCCAGTTTTATTGCTTCTTTAATCAGAACAATAGTTTTCAGCTGTGCTAACATAACATGATTGCAAAAGGGTTTTCTAATGATCAATTAGCCTTTTAATATGATAAACTTGAATTAGCTAACACAACGTGCCATTGGAACACAGGAGTGATGGTTGCTGATAATGGGCTTCTGTACGCCTATGTAGATATTCCATTAAAAATCTGCCGTTTCCAGCTATAATAGTCATTTACAACATTAACAATGTCTACACTGTATTTCTGATCAATCTGATGTTTTTTTAGTGTACAAAAAAATGTGCTTTTCTTTCAAAAACAAGGACATTTCTAAGTGACCCTAAACTTTTGAACTGTAGTGTATGTGTCACGCCCTGATCTGTTTCACCTGTTCCTGTGATTGTCTCCACCCCCTCCAGGTGTCGCTTATTTTCCCCAGTGTATTTATCCCTGTGTTTCCTGTCTCTCTGTGCCAGTGTATTTATCCCTGTGTTTCCTGTCTCTCTGTACCAGTGTATTTATCCCTGTGTTTCCTGTCTCTCTGTACCAGTGTATTTATCCCGGTGTTTCCTGTCTCTCTGTGCCAGTGTATTTATCCCTGTGTTTCCTGTCTCTCTGTGCCAGTGTATTTATCCCTGTGTTTCCTGTCTCTCTGTACCAGTGTATTTATCCCTGTGTTTCCTGTCTCTCTGTACCAGTGTATTTATCCCTGTGTTTCCTGTCTCTCTGTGCCAGTTCGTCTTGTATGCTAAATCAAGTCAACCAGCATATTTTCCCCATACTCGTTTTGCTATTCCCCCTTTTTTTGACCTCCCGGATTTGACCTTTGCCTATTTTTGGACTCTGTACCTGCCTGCCTTGACCACGAGTCTGTCTGCCACTCTGTACCTCCTGGACTCTGATCTGGTTTTGACCTTTTGCCTCTCCACGACCATTCTCTTGCCTATTCCCTTTGGATTATTAAACATTGTAAGACTCCAACAATCTGCCTCCTGTGTCTGCATCTGGGTCTCACCTTGTGCCTTGATAGTATGTATATACTGTATTTTATTTTATACCATCTACTGTATCTAGCCTATACCGGTCGGTCATCGCTCATCTATATATTTATATGTACATATTCTTATTCCATCCCTTTACTTAGACTTGTGTATATTAGGTAGATGTTGTGGAATTGTTAGGTTACTCGTTGGATATTACTGCATTGTTGGAACTAGAAGCACAAGCATTTCGCTACACTCGCATTAACATCTGCTAACCATGTGTATGTGACAAATAAAATGTGATTTGATAACAGGGATGTGAACACATTTCTGTATTATTTTATTTCAGTTTATGAAACATGGGACCAACACTTTACATGTTGTGTTGATATTTTTTGTTATATTTGTATTTGTGCTATTGACATTTGTCCATAGAATCAATGACCAAAAAATATATATATTTTTGACATCCAGAAAATATGTATTTTCAACATTCATATCAGACGTCTCTTTCGACGTCCGGACAAATATGTATTCTGACCTTTCATTCAGCAACAGAAATACATGTCATGCCAACGTCTTTTCAACGTCATTTTGTTTACTGTGATAGGATAGGCTGTCGGAATGGGCATGGTGGGGTGTGGGGGCCTCTAATCACATGGAATGGTATGAGGTGTGTGTGTTTATGATTTGTAAGGAAACTCCACCTCCCGCTAGAAGGAAGTCCCCCTCTGCCACTGTTCAGGCTACTCACACACACAAACACATTGGGAGGAAGCCCCCAACCCATGATGCCAGTGAGATAATGTATTTTAGACAGTGTTCAAGGCTGTACTAATTCCTGTTCAGACCTGCTGTTTTCAACTCTCTAGAGAGACAGCAGGAGCAGTAGAGATACTCGTAATGATCGGCTATGAAAAGCCAACTGACATTTACTCCTGAGGTGCTGACTTGCTGCACCCTCGACAACTACTGTGATTATTATTATTTGACCATGCTGGTCATCTATGAACATTTGAACAACTTGGCCATGTTCTGTTATAATCTCCACCCGGCACAGCCAGAAGAGGACTGGCCACCCCTCATAGCCTGGTTCCTCTCTAGGTTTCTTCCTAGGTTTTGGCCTTTCTAGGGAGTTTTTCCTAGCCACCGTGCTTCTACACCTGCATTGCTTGCTGTTTGGGGGTTTTAGGCTGGGTTTCTGTACAGCACTTTGTGACATCGGCTGATGTAACAAGGGCTTTATAAATAATTTTGATTGAAATTTGATACAGCAGCCCTATAGCAGCTAATACATCGTAGACTAAAGTTGGGGCAGCAGGTAGCCTAGTGGTTAGAGCGTTGGACTTGTAACCGAAAGGTTGCAAGATTGAGTCCCCGAGCTGACAAGGTAAAAATCTGTTGTTCTGCCCCTGAACAAGGCAGTTAACCCACTGTTCCCCGGTAGCTCATCATTGAAAATAAGAATTTGTTCTTAACTGACTTGCCTAGTTAAAAAAATATATTAAAAAAATACGAGCCCAATAGTAGACCAAAATGTATTACATTTATCTAATTGTATTCGACTCCATTAAACAATCCGGTCAATCAATTGTTATGTGAACAGTTATTGGCATGTTGACATTTTTATTATGCCAACTTTTACTGTGGGGCATTTAAACAAAGGCTTGGGAACAATTACAGGCAGTCCTTTTCAGACAGTCTCCAATGGCAGTTACTGTATTACACCACTAGAAGGCATCGTTTTCAGATTCTTAATTACAAATTAGAACTTTGTTGTTGGTGTGTGACAATTTCAAACACACACCCTAATCCACATGCGATTATAAAGGTTCAGAAGTATGTATGTGGGTATGACGGCCCACGAGGCACTGCGGCCCCCCTCGTGATGAGTTCATATTATTTTGTCAGTGGTCACCACCCTCATCAAAGCCCAAATTCCCTTGATCCACATTGTAATAGACCGTGTGGTTTATAGAAGATGATAAAGAGTTGATAGGGAGGACAGATGTTACACTGAGAATGAACAAAGCTCTCTGTCTCAAAAGACAGTCCCCGGGGGGGGGGGGGGGGGGGGGGGGGGGGGGGGGGGGGGGATAAATTGAAATCAGACCCCCCTGTCTTTTTTGTCTTCTTTAGATAGCATTCGTGTTTCACTCTCACAGAATACATTCGATATCCCACCGCAGCCCCTAACAAAAAATACAAAAACACAATACAAGGGAGCTTGACGTTTTTATTTTAGGGATACAGAGCTTAACTGTAAAAGAAATGAAAACATGTACTGAATTGAACTCATTGATACACACAAAGTGTATGGTGCTGTAGATTGGTATGCGGGTCAGGCATACAGCTTGATTGTACAAATAGTGTCCCTCCAATGGCCTTTACAAACACAGCCAAGTCTCCGGTACTGCCATCCTGGGCCCAGCATCACCGTGGAGTATCTGACGATAAGTCTTCTATTTAGTCATTGATTTTAGTTGTCTAAAGTTGTTTTTTGTTTTAAGATACATAGTGTTGGTGGTTTCTCACCTAAGTCAGCGGTTTTGAGAAGCTCTAAGGCTATTTTCACCCCCTCTGCTTTTACTGACAAGGATCTGCACAGTTCTCTCTCTCTCTCTCTCTCTCTCCCCCCGCTCTCTAATCCCTGATACAGTGGCAACAGTTCTCTCTCTCTCCCCCTCTCTAATCCCTGATACAGTGGAAACAGTTCTCTCTCTCTCCCCCCCTCTCTAATCCCTGATACAGTGGAAACAGTTCTCTCTCTCTCCCCCTCTCTCTAATCCCTGATACAGTGGAAACAGTTCTCTCTCTCTTCCCCTCTCTAATCCCTGATACAGTGGAAACAGTTCTCTCTCTCTCCCCCCCTCTCTAATCCCTGATACAGTGGAAACAGTTATCCCCCCCCCCCCCCTCTCTAATCCCGGATACAGTGGAAACAGTTCTCTTATCTCTCCCCCTCTCTAATCCCTGATACAGTGGAAACAGTTCTCTCTCTCTCCCCCGCTCTCTAATCCCTGATACAGTGGAAACAGTTCTCTCTCTCTTCCCCTCTCTAATCCCTGATACAGTGGAAACAGTTCTCTCTCTCTCCCCCCCTCTCTAATCCCTGATACAGTGGAAACAGTTATCCCCCCCCCCCCCTCTCTAATCCCGGATACAGTGGAAACAGTTCTCTCTCTCTCTCCCCCTCTCTAATCCCTGATACAGTGGAAACAGTTCTCTCTCTCTCTCCCCCTCTCTAATCCCTGATACAGTGGAAACAGTTATCTCCCCCCCCCTCTCTAATCCCTGATACAGTGGAAACAGTTATCTCCCCCCCCCCTCTCTAATCCCTGATACAGTGGAAACAGTTCTCTCTCTCTCTCCCCCTCTCTATTCCCTGATACAGTGGAAACAGTTCTCTCTCTCTCTCCCCCTCTCTAATCCCTGATACAGTGGAAACAGTTATCCCCCCCCTCTCTAATCCCTGATACAGTAGAAACAGTTATCTCCCCCCCCTCTCTAATCCCTGACACAGTGGAAACAGTTCTCTCTCTCTCTCCCCCTCTCTATTCCCTGATACAGTGGCAACAGTTATCTCTCTCTCTCCCGCTCTCTAATCCCTGATACAGTGGCAACAGTTATCTCTCTCTCTCCCGCTCTCTAATCCCTGATACAGTGGAAACAGTTCTCTCTCTCTCTCCCCCCACTCTCTAATCCCTGATACAGTGGCAACAGTTCTCTCTCTCTCCCCCCACTCTCTAATCCCTGATACAGTGGCAACAGTTCTCTCTCTCTCTCCCCCCACTCTCTAATCCCTGATACAGTGGCAACAGTTATCTCTCTCTCTCCCGCTCTCTAATCCCTGATACAGTGGCAACAGTTCTCTCTCTCTCTCCCCCCACTCTCTAATCCCTGATACAGTGGCAACAGTTCTCTCTCTCTCCCGCTCTCTAATCCCTGATACAGTGGCAACAGTTCTCTCTCTCCCTCCCCCTCTCTAATCCCTGATACAGTGGCAACAGTTCTCTCTCTCCCTCCCCCTCTCTAATCCCTGATACAGTGGAAACAGTTCTCTCTATCCCTCCCCCTCTCTAATCCCTGATACAGTGGAAACAGTTCTCTCTCTCTCTCCCGCTCTCTAATCCCTGATACAGTGGAAACAGTTCTCTCTCTCTCTCCCCCTCTCTAATCCCTGATACAGTGGCAACAGTTCTCTCTCTCTCTCCCGCTCTCTAATCCCTGATACAGTGGCAACAGTTCTCTCTCTCCCTCCCCCTCTCTAATCCCTGATACAGTGGAAACAGTTCTCTCTCTCCCTCCCCCTCTCTAATCCCTGATACAGTGGAAACAGTTCTCTCTCTCTCTCCCCCTCTCTAATCCCTGATACAGTGGAAACAGCTATCCCCCCCCCCCCTCTCTAATCCCTGATACAGTGGAAACAGTTATCTCCCCCCCCTCTCTAATCCCTGATACAGTGGAAACAGTTCTCTCTCTCTCTCCCCCTCTCTATTCCCTGATACAGTGGCAACAGTTATCTCTCTCTCTCCCGCTCTCTAATCCCTGATACAGTGGAAACAGTTCTCTCTCTCCCTCCCCCTCTCTAATCCCTGATACAGTGGAAACAGTTCTCTCTCTCTCTCCCCCTCTCTAATCCCTGATACAGTGGAAACAGTTCTCTCTCTCTCTCCCCCTCTCTAATCCCTGATACAGTGGAAACAGTTCTCTCTCTCTCTCTCCCCCTCTCTAATCCCTGATACAGTGGAAACAGCTATCCCCCCCCCCTCTCTAATCCCTGATACAGTGGAAACAGTTATCTCCCCCCCCCTCTCTAATCCCTGATACAGTGGATACAAAAATATCCTGATACAAAAAAAAACAAGCGAACCACAGGCTAGGAGACACATCTGACCACAGACTAGGAGACACATCTGACCACAGGGTAGGAGACACATCTGACCACAGGCTAGGAGACACATCTGACCACAGGGTAGGAGACACATCTGACCACAGGGTAGGAGACACATCTGACCACAGGCTAGGAGACACATCTGACCACAGGCTAGGAGACACATCTGACCACAGGCTAGGAGACACATCTGACCACAGGCTAGGAGACACATCTGACCACAGGCTAGGAGACACATCTGACCACAGGCTAGGAGACACATCTGACCACAGGCTAGGAGACACATCTGACCACAGGCTAGGAGACACATCTGACCACAGGCTAGGAGACACATCTGACCACAGGCTAGGAGACACATCTGACCACACGCTAGGAGACACATCTGACCACAGGCTAGGAGACACATCTGACCACAGGCTAGGAGACACATCTGACCACAGGCTAGGAGACACATCTGACCACAGGCTAGGAGACACATCTGACCACAGGCTAGGAGACACATCTGACCACAGGCTAGGAGACACATCTGACCACAGGCTAGGAGACACATCTGACCACAGGCTAGGAGACACATCTGACCACAGGCTAGGAGACACATCTGACCACAGGCTAGGAGACACATCTGACCACAGGCTAGGAGACACATCTGACCACACGCTAGGAGACACATCTGACCACAGGCTAGGAGACACATCTGACCACAGGCTAGGAGACACATCTGACCACAGGCTAGGAGACACATCTGACCACAGGCTAGGAGACACATCTGACCACAGGCTAGGAGACACATCTGACCACAGGCTAGGAGACACATCTGACCACAGGCTAGGAGACACATCTGACCACAGGCTAGGAGACACATCTGACCACAGGCTAGGAGACACATCTGACCACACTCTAGGAGACACAGCTGACCACAGGCTAGGAGACACATCTGACCACAGGCTAGGAGACACATCTGACCACAGGGTAGGAGACACATCTGACCACAGGGTAGGAGACACATCTGACCACAGGCTAGGAGACACATCTGACCACAGGCTAGGAGACACATCTGACCACAGGCTGGGAGACACATCTGACCACAGGCTAGGAGACACATCTGACCACAGGCTAGGAGACACATCTGACCACAGGCTAGGAGACACATCTGACCACAGGCTAGGAGACACATCTGACCACAGGCTAGGAGACACATCTGACCACACGCTAGGAGACACATCTGACCACAGGCTAGGAGACACATCTGACCACAGGCTAGGAGACACATCTGACCACAGGCTAGGAGACACATCTGACCACAGGCTAGGAGACACATCTGACCACAGGCTAGGAGACACATCTGACCACAGGATAGGAGACACATCTGACCACAGGCTAGGAGACACATCTGACCACAGGCTAGGAGACACATCTGACCACAGACTAGGAGACACATCTGACCACAGGGTAGGAGACACATCTGACCACAGGCTAGGAGACACAGCTGACCACACGCTAGGAGACACAGCTGACCACAGGCTAGGAGACACATCTGACCACAGGCTAGGAGACACATCTGACCACAGGCTAGGAGACACAGCTGACCACACGCTAGGAGACACAGCTGACCACAGGCTAGGAGACACATCTGACCACAGGCTAGGAGACACATCTGACCACAGGCTAGGAGACACAGCTGACCACACGCTAGGAGACACAGCTGACCACAGGCTAGGAGACACATCTGACCACAGGCTAGGAGACACATCTGACCACAGGCTAGGAGACACAGCTGACCACAGGCTAGGAGACACATCTGACCACAGACTAGGAGACACATCTGACCACAGACTAGGAGACACATCTGACCACAGGCTAGGAGACACATCTGACCACAGGCTAGGAGACACATCTGACCACAGGCTAGGAGACACATCTGACCACAGGCTAGGAGACACATCTGACCACAGGCTAGGAGACACATCTGACCACAGGCTAGGAGACACATCTGACCACAGGCTAGGAGACACATCTGACCACAGGCTAGGAGACACATCTGACCACAGGCTAGGAGACACATCTGACCACAGGCTAGGAGACACATCTGACCACAGGCTAGGAGACACATCTGACCACAGGCTAGGAGACACATCTGACCACAGGCTAGGAGACACATCTGACCACAGGCTAGGAGACACATCTGACCACAGGCTAGGAGACACATCTGACCACAGGCTAGGAGACACATCTGACCACAGGCTAGGAGACACATCTGACCACAGGGTAGGAGACACATCTGACCACAGGCTAGGAGACACATCTGACCACAGACTAGGAGACACATCTGACCACAGGGTAGGAGACACATCTGACCACAGGCTAGGAGACACAGCTGACCACACGCTAGGAGACACAGCTGACCACAGGCTAGGAGACACATCTGACCACAGGCTAGGAGACACATCTGACCACAGGCTAGGAGACACAGCTTACCACATGCTAGGAACCCCAGCTGACCACAGGCTAGGAGACACATCTGACCACAGGCTAGGAGACACATCTGACCACAGGCTAGGAGACACGCTGACCACACGCTAGGAGACACAGCTGACCACAGGCTAGGAGACACATCTGACCACAGGCTAGGAGACACATCTGACCACAGGCTAGGAGACACAGCTGACCACAGGCTAGGAGACACATCTGACCACAGACTAGGAGACACATCTGACCACAGACTAGGAGACACATCTGACCACACGCTAGGAGACACATCTGACCACAGGCTAGGAGACACAGCTGACCACAGGCTAGGAGACACATCTGACCACAGACTAGGAGACACATCTGACCATAGGCTAGGAGACACATCTGACCACAGGCTAGGAGACACATCTGACCACAGGCTAGGAGACACATCTGACCACACTCTAGGAGACACAGCTGACCACAGGCTAGGAGACACATCTGACCACAGGCTAGGAGACACATCTGACCACAGGGTAGGAGACACATCTGACCACAGGGTAGGAGACACATCTGACCACAGGCTAGGAGACACATCTGACCACAGGCTAGGAGACACATCTGACCACAGGCTAGGAGACACATCTGACCACAGGCTAGGAGACACATCTGACCACAGGCTAGGAGACACATCTGACCACAGGCTAGGAGACACATCTGACCACAGGCTAGGAGACACATCTGACCACAGGCTAGGAGACACATCTGACCATAGGCTAGGAGACACATCTGACCACACGCTAGGAGACACATCTGACCACAGGCTAGGAGACACATCTGACCACAGGCTAGGAGACACATCTGACCACAGGCTAGGAGACACATCTGACCACAGGCTAGGAGACACATCTGACCACAGGCTAGGAGACACATCTGACCACAGGCTAGGAGACACATCTGACCACAGGGTAGGAGACACATCTGACCACAGGCTAGGAGACACAGCAGACAAGTCAAAACATGTTTTTGTTGTTATGTTGCGTCCAGTTTTTAGTTGAGTTGCACTACAAAATAAATCACTGAGTCAGCATAGGCTACTTCCTGGATATCATTCCAATCTTTTCTAATAGTTCACGGGAAGTTAATGACTAGTAATGACTGTAACATAACGAGGAAGGAATGACTAGCTATAGCTTCCAATCAGAGGAAGAGAGTCCGTGGACTAAGGAAGTATATTTATCTATGAATGCTAATCTAAGGAAGTTTACAGTGCCTTGCAAAAGTATTCACCCCCTTGGCATTTTTCCTATTTTGTTGCATTACAACCTGTAATTTAAATGCATTTTTATTTTGATTTCATGTAATGAACAAACACAAAATAGTCCAAATTGGTGAAGTGAAATGAAAAAAACAACTTCTTTCCAAAAATTAAAAAAAAATGTAAAACTGAAAAGTGGTTATGAAGCCTCTAAATAAGATCTGGTGCAACCAATTACCTCCAGAAGTCACATAATTAGTTAAATAAAGTCCACCTGTGTGCAATCTAAGTGTCACATGATCTCAGTATATATACACCTGTTCTGAAATGCACCAGAGTCTGCAACACCACCAAGCAAGTGGCACCATGAAGACACCATGAAGACCAAGGAACGCTCCAAGCAGGTCAGGGACAAAGTTGTGGAGAAGTACAGATCAGGGTTGGGTTATAAAAAAACTTCAGAAACTTTGAACGTCCCACGGAGCAGCATTTAAATCCATTATTAAAAGAATATGGCATCACAACAAACCTGCCAAGAGAGGGCCAGCCACCAAAACTCACAGACCACGCAAGGAGGGCATTAATTCATTAAATAAATATTCTTAGGGATAGCCCCCTTTTTTAAATTTTTGCCTAAATGACATACCCAAATCTAACTGCCTGTAACTCAGGCCCTGAAGCAAGGATATGCATATTCTAGGTACCATTTGAAAGGAAACACTTTGCAATTTGTGGCAATGTGAATTGAATGTCGGAGAATATAACACAATAGATCTGGTAGAAGAAAATACAAAGAAAAAAACAACAATTTTTTTCCCTACCACAATCTTTGAAATGCAGCAGAAAGGTCCCTGTTCAAGCCATCACCCTGGATGTAATTCCGATGGTGTCCACAAGATGGCAGCACTGTATGTGCAAAGTTTCAGACGGAAAACTTGAAGTATGAGCGTTCTCCGTGACATTTAGTGTGAAGTCACCCAGGTACATTTGTGCAAATCATGAAGCAGACATTTGCATTCATATGACATTTTTCTTCAAGAATATCGTCAAATCTGTATACTTGGACTTGATTTAGCTTTTCCAGTATTAGTAGCCATATTATAAGTTCAACATTTGCAAAGCAACCAGTTATCATTACTTCATAACTCTGAATATTCTTATAATTTTTGTCCAAAATGTAAAGGCATGCTGTCATACAAGGTTAGGAGCTACATTTTACGACAGACAAAGGGTTTCTGGATACTCCCGTAAAGCCCAGCTCATTGGCTATCTAGCTAGACTTGTTTGACCCCGATTGGTGCTTATTTGACAAAGGTAGTCGTTCAAGTGGAGACCGCCAGCATCATCGGCGTGCCATGAAGGAGTCACTCTCTGACCAAATATGGTGTCCTATAGGATACACTACACCCCTAATGATATAGTGAAGTCTTGTTACATTCGAGGATCTTTGAGGAATAAATACGAACGTGATTTGACTCGTTGAAACAAGGTTAAGGGTAAGATTTTCACAGATTCCTTTCTTTGCAAATTGAACGAGTGGAAATACAAAATTGATCATGCTTGCTAAATTGACCTTATTAGCATATGAAAAATGATTTTATCTAACAAAACACCACTTCTTGTTATCTCTGGGACCCTTTGGATGATAAATCAGAGCCAGATTTCAGAATGTAAGTACACATTTCACCTTCAGAGGTGAATTTATCAAACTTATCGTGGTGAAAAAAGTGTTTTGTTATTAGGGAGCTCTCTTCAAACAATAGCATGGCATTTTCTAAACAGACCTTATAAACACTTTATATTCTTTTGTTTGACATGCCATGCGCTGTTACCTCATATCGCAACGATAATGCCCTGAATTACACCTGGGAAGAGAACATTTACATTTTCTCAGCTTGCCATTGGCTCAACCTACCCCATGTCCATTGGCTCAACCTACCCCATGTCCATAGGCTCAACCTACCCCATGTCCATTGATTCAACCTACCTCATGTCCATTGGCTCAACCTACCCCATGTCCATAGGCTCAACCTACCCCATGTCCATTGATTCAACCTACCTCATGTCCATTGGCTCAACCTACCCCATGTCCATTGGCTCAACCTACCCCATGTCCATTGGCTCAACCTACCCCATGTCCATTGGCTCAACCTACCCCATGTCCATTGGCTCAACCTACCCCATGTCCATTGGCTCAACCTACCCCATGTCCATTGGCTCAACCTACCTCATGTCCATTGGCTCAACCTACCCCATGTCCATTGGCTCAACCTACCCCATGTCCATTGGCTCAACCTACCCCATGTCCATTGGCTCAACCTACTCATGTCCATTGGCTCAACCTACCCCATGTCCATTGGCTCAACCTACCCCATGTCCATTGGCTCAACCTACCCCATGTCCATTGGCTCAACCTACCCCATGTCCATTGGCTCAACCTACCTCATGTCCATTGGCTCAACCTACCTCATGTCCATTGGCTCAACCTACCCCATGTCCATTGGCTCAACCTACCCCATGTCCATTGGCTCAACCTACCCCATGTCCATTGGCTCAACCTACCCCATGTCCATTGGCTCAACCTACCCCATGTCCATTGGCTCAACCTACCCCATGTCCATTGGCTCAACCTACCCCATGTCCATTGGCTCAACCTACCCCATGTCCATTGGCTCAACCTACCTCATGTCCATTGGCTCAACCTACCTCATGTCCATTGGCTCAACCTACCTCATGTCCATTGGCTCAACCTACCCCATGTCCATTGGCTCAACCTACCTCATGTCCATTGGCTCAACCTACCTCATGTCCATTGGCTCAACCTACCCCATGTCCATTGGCTCAACTTACCCCATGTCCATTGGCTCAACCTACCCCATGTCCATTGGCTCAACCTACCTCATGTCCATTGGCTCAACCTACCCCATGTCCATTGGCTCAACTTACCCCATGTCCATTGGCTCAACCTACCTCATGTTCATTGGCTCAACCTACCCCATGTCCATTGGCTCAACCTACCCCATGTCCATTGGCTCAACTTACCCCATGTCCATTGGCTCAACCTACCTCATGTTCATTGGCTCAACCTACCCCATGTCCATTGGCTCAACCTACCCCATGTCCATTGGCTCAACCTACCTCATGTCCATTGGCTCAACCTCATTTGGACTATTTTAGCCTACACAGCTTACACGGATGCACTTTCATGTTAGGTTTAGGACTTCATACTGTAGCTTATAGAGACTCCAACTGATGTATAGAACAATCTTGAAATGATCTACTTTGGTTTAGATACAAGCAACATGAAACCTCTAACACAATAAATTAGTCATTTGACTTGGTGAAAAAAATCTGTTTTATTTGGCCCTAACTTGCTAACCACTTTTTCCCATGTGGTTTCTTTCTTCACACGCTCCATGAAATAATGACCTCTTCCTAAATATTTAGTCAAATTTAATCATTTTGTGTAGGTTTCCAAGAAAGAACTTACCCAGGTAACATAAAAACATAAAAAAAACGTTTTCTCACCCGAGAATTGTTAGCTGCGTTTATCACGGACGTTTCAGCACTTCTGCTTCCTGATTATCTTGCTAGCGTAGTGTTCAGAATGTTTTATTTAGACTAGTATATAGCAGTGTACCAGAAACAAACATGAAATACATATTTCTTTCAGAATGCCTCATTGTTCAAGACTGGTGCCATGTCATTGTTGTCTAGTGCGCTGTGTGTGTGTGTGTGTGTGTGTGTGTGTGTGTGTGTGTGTGTGTGTGTGTGTGTGTGTGTGTGTGTGTGTGTGTGTGTGTGTGTGTGTGTGTGTGTGTGTGTGTGTGTGTGTGTGTGTGTGTGTGTGTGTGTGTAGGATGGAGTGCTGAAAGGCCTGGCGCTCACACAGCAGACACGATGGCATTTTAATCTCTTCCATGTAAAGTGAAAATCATCCTCCCACCCCTCAGTCTCCTTTCCTCAGCCTCCCACCATCCCAGTCGCCTTCCTTCAGCCTCCCCACTAGCCCAGTCTCCTTTCTTCATTCTCCCACCACCCCAGTCTCCTTTCTTCAGCCTCCCACCATCCCAGTCTCCTTTCCTCAGCCTCCCACCATCCCAGTCTCCTTTCTTCAGCCTCCCACCATCCCAGGCTCCTTTCTTCAGCCTCCCACCATCCCAGTCTCCTTTCTTCAGCCTCCCACCATCCCAGTCTCCTTTCTTCAGCCTCCCACCATCCCAGTCTCCTTTCTTCAGCCTCCCACCACCCCAGTCTCCTTTCTTCAGCCTCCCACCATCCCAGTCGCCTTCCTTCATCCTCCCACCATCCCAGTCTCCTTTCTTCAGCCTCCCACCATCCCAGTCGCCTTCCTTCATCCTCCCACCATCCCAGTCTCCTTTCTTCAGCCTCCCACCATCCCAGTCGCCTTCCTTCATCCTCCCACCATCCCAGTCGCCTTCCTTCATCCTCCCACCATCCCAGTCTCCTTTCTTCAGTTTCCCACCATCCCAGTCGCCTTCCTTCATCCTCCCACCATCCCAGTCGCCTTCCTTCATCCTCCCACCATCCCAGTCGCCTTCCTTCATCCTCCCACCATCCCAGTCTCCTTTCTTCAGCCTCCCACCATCCCAGTCTCCTTTCTTCAGACTCCCACCGTCCCAGTCTCCTTTCTTCAGTTTCCCAGACTCCCACCTCTCCCAGACTCCCACCATCCCAGTCTCCTTTCTTCAGTTTCCCAGACTCCCACCTCTCCCAGACTCCCACCACCCCAGTCTCCTTTCTTCAGCCTCCCACCCCTTCCTGTCTCCTTTCTTCAGACTCTCACCTCTCCCAGCCTCCAACCATCCCAGTCTCCTTTCTTCAGCCTCCCACCACCCCAGTCTCCTTTCTTCAGACTCCCACCATCCCAGTCTCCTTTCTTCAGCCTCCCACCACCCCAGTCTCCTTTCTTCAGCCTCCCACCATCCCAGTCTCCTTTCTTCAGCCTCCCACCATCCCAGTCTCCTTTCTTCATCCTCCCACCATCCCAGTCTCCTCACTGTGTGTGCCATCTTGTTCAAAAAGTTGACTGAGATTTTCCAAAAAGCACCTGGAAACACCTGGATGGTCATCAAGACTCCTGGAAGAATGTTCTATGGACAAATGAGAGTATAACTTTTAGGACGACATGGGTCCCATTATGTCTGGTGAAAACCAAACCCTGCATTCAACAGTAAGAACTCATACCAACGGTCCAGCATGGTGGTGGTAGTGTGATGGTTTGGGGTCAGCATGGTGGTGGTAGTGTGATGGTTTGGGGTCAGCATGGTGGTGGTAGTGTGATGGTTTGGGGTCAGCATGGTGGTGGTAGTGTGATGGTTTGGGGTCAGCATGGTGGTGGTAGTGTGATGGTTTGGGGTCAGCATGGTGGTGGTAGTGTGATGGTTTGGGGTCAGCATGGTGGTGGTAGTGTGATGGTTTGGGGTCAGCATGGTGGTGGTAGAGTGATGGTTTGGGGTCAGCATGGTGGTGGTGGTGTGATGGTTTGGGGTCAGCATGGTGGTGGTAGTGTGATGGTTTGGGGTCAGCATGGTGGTGGTAGTGTGATGGTTTGGGGTCAGCATGGTGGTGGTAGTGTGATGGTTTGGGGTCAGCATGGTGGTGGTAGTGTGATGGTTTGGGGTCAGCATGGTGGTGGTAGTGTGATGGTTTGGGGTCAGCATGGTGGTGGTAGTGTGATGGTTTGGGGTCAGCATGGTGGTGGTAGTGTGATGGTTTGGGGTCAGCATGGTGGTGGTGGTGTGATGGTTTGGGGTCAGCATGGTGGTGGTGTGATGGTTTGGGGTCAGCATGGTGGTGGTGGTGTGATGGTTTGGGGTCAGCATGGTGGTGGTAGTGTGATGGTTTGGGGTCAGCATGGTGGTGGTAGTGTGATGGTTTGGGGTCAGCATGGTGGTGGTGGTGTGATGGTTTGGGGTCAGCATGGTGGTGGTGGTGTGATGGTTTGGGGTCAGCATGGTGGTGGTAGTGTGATGGTTTGGGGTCAGCATGGTGGTGGTGGTGTGATGGTTTGGGGTCAGCATGGTGGTGGTAGTGTGATGGTTTGGGGTCAGCATGGTGGTGGTAGTGTGATGGTTTGGGGTCAGCATGGTGGTGGTAGTGTGATGGTTTGGGGTCAGCATGGTGGTGGTAGTTTGATGGTTTGGGGTCAGCATGGTGGTGGTAGTGTGATGGTTGGGGGTCAGCATGGTGGTGGTAGTGTGATGGTTTGGGGTCAGCATGGTGGTGGTAGTGTGATGGTTAGGGGTCAGCATGGTGGTGGTGGTGTGATGGTTTGGGGTCAGCATGGTGGTGGTAGTGTGATGGTTTGGGGTCAGCATGGTGGTGGTAGTGTGATGGTTTGGGGTCAGCATGGTGGTGGTAGTGTGATGGTTTGGGGTCAGCATGGTGGTGGTAGTGTGATGGTTTGGGGTCAGCATGGTGGTGGTGGTGTGATGGTTTGGGGTCAGCATGGTGGTGGTGGTGTGATGGTTTGGGGTCAGCATGGTGGTGGTGGTGTGATGGTTTGGGGTCAGCATGGTGGTGGTAGTGTGATGGTTTGGGGTCAGCATGGTGGTGGTAGTGTGATGGTTGGGGGTCAGCATGGCGGTGGTAGTGTGATGGTTTGGGGTCAGCATGGTGGTGGTGGTGTGATGGTTTGGGGTCAGCATGGTGGTGGTAGTGTGATGGTTTGGGGTCAGCATGGTGGTGGTGTGATGGTTTGGGGTCAGCATGGTGGTGGTGTGATGGTTTGGGGTCATCATGGTGGTGACAGTGTGTTGGTTTGGGGTCAGCATGGTGGTGGTAGTGTGATGGTTTGGGGTCAGCATGGTGGTGGTAGTGTGACGGTTTGGGGTCAGCATGGTGGTGGTGGTGTGATGGTTTGGGGTCAGCATGGTGGTGGTTGTGTGATGGTTTGGGGTCAGCATGGTGGTGGTGTGATGGTTTGGGGTCAGCATGGTGGTGATGGTTTGGGGTCAGCATGGTGGTGGTAGTGTGATGGTTTGGGGTCAGCATGGTGGTGGTAGTGTGATGATTTGGGGTCAGCATGGTGGTGGTAGTGTGATGGTTTGGGGTCAGCATGGTGGTGGTAGTGTGACGGTTTGGGGTCAGCATGGTGGTGGTAGTGTGATGGTTTGGGGTCAGCATGGTGGTGGTAGTGTGATGGTTTGGGGTCAGCATGGTGGTGGTGGTGTGACGGTTTAGGGTCAGCATGGTGGTGGTAGTGTGATGGTTTGGGGTCAGCATGGTGGTGGTAGTGTGATGGTTTGGGTTCAGCATGGTGGTGGTGTGATGGTTTGGGGTCAGCATGGTGGTGGTGTGATGGTTTGGGGTCAGCATGGTGGTGGTAGTGTGATAGTTAGGGGTCAGCATGGCGGTGGTAGTGTGACGGTTTAGGGTCAGCATGGTGGTGGTAGTGTGATGGTTTGGGGTCAGCATGGTGGTGGTAGTGTGATGGTTTGGGGTCAGCATGGTGGGGTTAGTGTGATGGTTTGGGGTCAGCATGGTGGTGGTAGTGTGATGGTTAGGGGTCAGCATGGTGGTGGTAGTGTGATGGTTTGGGGTCAGCATGGTGGTGGTAGTGTGATGGTTTGGGGTCAGCATGGTGGTGGTGGTGTCATGGTTTGGGGTCAGCATGGTGGTGGTGGTGTGATGGTTTGGGGTCAGCATGGTGGTGGTGGTGTGATGGTTTGGGGTCAGCATGGTGGTGGTGTGATGGTTTGGGGTCAGCATGGTGGTGATGGTTTGGGGTCAGCATGGTGGTGGTAGTGTGATGGTTTGGGGTCAGCATGGTGGTGGTAGTGTGATGGTTTGGGGTCAGCATGGTGGTGGTAGTGTGATGGTTTGGGGTCAGCATGGTGGTGGTGTGATGGTTTGGGGTCAGCATGGTGGTGGTAGTGTGTTGGTTTGCGGTCAGCATGGTGGTGGTAGTGTGATGGTTTGTGGTCAGCATGGTGGTGGTAGTGTGACGGTGTGGGGTCAGCATGGTGGTGGTAGTGTGATGGTTTGGGGTCAGCATGGTGGTGGGGGTGTGATGGTTTGGGGTCAGCATGGTGGTGATGGTTTGGGGTCAGCATGGTGGTGGTAGTGTGATGGTTTGGGGTCAGCATGGTGGTGGTAGTGTGATGGTTTGGGGTCAGCATGGTGGTGGTAGTGTGATGGTTTGGGGTCAGCATGGTGGTGGTAGTGTGATGGTTTGGGGTCAGCATGGTGGTGGTGGTGTGATGGTTTGGGGTCAGCATGGTGGTGGTAGTGTGATGGTTTGGGGTCAGCATGGTGGTGGTAGTGTCATGGTTTGGGGTCAGCATGGTGGTGGTAGTGTGATGGTTTGGGGTCAGCATGGTGGTGGTGGTGTGATGGTTTGGGGTCAGCATGGTGGTGGTGGTGTGATGGTTTGGGGTCAGCATGGTGGTGGTGTGATGGTTTGGGATCAGCATGGTGGTGATGGTTTGGGGTCAGCATGGTGGTGGTAGTGTGATAGTTTGGGGTCAGCATGGTGGTGGTAGTGTGATGGTTTGGGGTCAGCATGGTGGTGGTAGTGTGATGGTTTGGGGTCAGCATGGTGGTGGTAGTGTGATAGTTTGGGGTCAGCATGGTGGTGGTAGTGTGATGGTTTGGGGTCAGCATGGTGGTGGTAGTGTGATGGTTTGGGGTCAGCATGGTGGTGGTAGTGTGATGGTTTGGGGTCAGCATGGTGGTGGTGGTGTGATGGTTAGGGGTCAGCATGGTGGTGATAGTGTGATGGTTTGGGGTCAGCATGGTGGTGGTAGTGTGATGGTTTGGGGTCAGCATGGTGGTGGTGGTGTGATGGTTTGGGGTCAGCATGGTGGTGGTAGTGTGATGGTTAGGGGTCAGCATGGTGGTGGTAGTGTGATGGTTAGGGGTCAGCATGGTGGTGATAGTGTGATGGTTTGGGGTCAGCATGGTGGTGGTAGTGTGATGGTTTGGGGTCAGCATGGTGGTGGTAGTGTGATGGTTTGGGGTCAGCATGGTGGTGGTAGTGTGATGGTTTGGGGTCAGCATGGTGGTGGTAGTGTGATGGTTTGGGGTCAGCATGGTGGTGGTGTGATGGTTTGGGGTCAGCATGGTGGTGGTAGTGTGTTGGTTTGCGGTCAGCATGGTGGTGGTAGTGTGATGGTTTGGGGTCAGCATGGTGGTGGTAGTGTGATGGTTAGGGGTCAGCATGGTGGTGGTAGTGTGATGGTTTGGGGTCAGCATGGTGGTGGTAGTGTGATGGTTTGGGGTCAGCATGGTGGTGGTAGTGTGATGGTTTGGGGTCAGCATGGTGGTGGTAGTGTGATGGTTTGGGGTCAGCATGGTGGTGGTAGTGTGATGGTTTGGGGTCAGCATGGTGGTGGTAGTGTGATGGTTTGGGGTCAGCATGGTGGTGGTATTGTGACGGTTTGGGGTCAGCATGGTGGTGGTAGTGTGATGGTTTCGGGTCAGCATGGTGGTGGTGGTGTGAGTGTTTGGGGTCAGCATGGTGGTGATGGTTTGGGGTCAGCATGGTGGTGGAAGTGTGATGTTTGGGGTCAGCATGGTGGTGGTAGTGTGATGGTTTGGGGTCCAGCATGGTGGTGGTAGTGTGATGGTTTGGGGTCCAGCATGGTGTTGGTAGTGTGAGGGTTAGGGGTCAGCATGGTGGTGGTAGTGTGATGGTTTGGGGTCAGCATGGTGGTTGTAGTGTGATGGTTTGGGGTCAGCATGGTGGTGGTAGTGTTATGGTTTGGGGTCCAGCATGGTGGTGGTAGTGTGATGGTTTGGGTTCAGCATGGTGGTGGTAGTGTGATGGTTAGGGGTCAGCATGGTGGTGGTAGTGTTATGGTTTGGGGATCCATCATGGTGGTGGTAGTGTGGTGGTTTGGGGTCAGCATGGTGGTGGTAGTGTGATGGTTAGGGGTCAGCATGGTGGTGGTAGTGTGATGGTTTGGGGTCAGCATGGTGGTGGTAGTGTGATGGTTTGGGGTCCAGCATGGTGGTGGTAGTGTGAGGGTTAGGGGTCAGCATGGTGGTGGTAGTGTGATGGTTTGGGGTCAGCATGGTGGTTGTAGTGTGATGGTTTGGGGTCAGCATGGTGGTGGTAGTGTTATGGTTTGGGGTCCAGCATGGTGGTGGTAGTGTGATGGTTAGGGGTCAGCATGGTGGTGTTACTATGATGGTTTGGGGTCAAACATGGTGGTGGTACTGTGATGGTTTGGGGATACTTTGCTGCCTCGGGACCTGTACGACTTGCCTTAATAGAAGGAACCATGAATTCTGCTCTGTATCAGAGAATTCTACAGGAGAATGTCAGGCCATCCGTCTGTGAGCTGAAGCTGAAGCACAGCTGGGTCATGCAGCAAGACAATGATCCAAAACACACAATCAAGTCTACATGAAAATGGCTAAAAAGCAACAAATGTAAAGTTTTGGAATGGTCTTGTCAAAGTCCAGACCTAATCACAATTGAGATTTTGTGGCAGGACTTGAAATGAGCAGTTCATGCTTGAAAACCCTCAAATGTCGCTGAGTTACAGCAGTTCTGCATGGAAGAGCGGGTCAAAATTCCTCCACAGTGACGTGAGAGACTGATCAACAACTACAGGAATTGGTTGGTTGGAGTCATTGCTGCTACAGTAAATTCCTCCACAGTGATGTGAGAGACTGATCAACAACTACAGGAAGTGTTTGGGTTGAGTCATTGCAGCTAAAGGTGACACAACCAGTTATGGAGTGTAAAGGGGGAATTATCTTTTCACTGAGCGGTTTCCTTCCTCTCTGGGAGCTGAGTTAGGAAGGACACTTGTATCTTTTCAGTGACTGTGTCACAAATATCACCGAAGGTGGCTCCCCTTCCCGTTCGGGTGGTGTTCGGCGGTCGTCGTCACCGGCCTACTAGCTGCCACAGATCCTTTTTTCCTTTTTCGTTTGGTTTTGTCTAATTCTTTTCACCTGTTTCTTGTTGGGGTGTTAGGGTGGTTGTTATTTAAGTTCGTTTAGCCCGCTTGTGTTTGAGCGGGCTTGTTTTCTGTATTGTGAGAGGTGTTCTTGTTTATTGGGTTTTTCGCTGTCCGGTTTGTTACCAAAGTGTACTTAGGTGGAGTGTATTACGCCTATGTTTGGCGTTACCTTTTGTACCTTTTTTTGGTTGGACATTAAAGCGTGTTTTTCCCCGTATCCTTTGCTCTCTGCGCCTGACTCCACACCCATTCACTCTTTGATCGTTACAGACTGGTTGTAATGATACACCATCCAAGGGTGTAATTAATGTCTTGACCATGCTCACGATGTCTGCTTTAAAAAAAATATATATATATTTTGACCCATCTACCAATATGTGCCCTTCTTTTGTGAGGCATTGAAAAACCTCCTTGGTCTTTGTGGTTGAATCGGTTCTTGAAATTCACTACTCGATTTGAAGGGCCTTACCTGATAAATGTATGTGTACAGAGATGGGGTAGTGTCACGCCCTGACCATAGTGAGCTATTTTTCTGCGTGATGGTGACTAGGGTGGGTCATCTAGGTGGTTTTTTGTATGTCTATGTTGGCCTGAAATAGTTCCCAATCAGAGACAGCTGTTTATCGTTGTCTCTGATTGTGGATCATATTTAGGTAGCCATTTTCCCTTTTTGTGTTTGTGGGATCTTGACTATGTTTAGTTGCCTGTTCTGCACTATTTTGTAGAGCTTCATGTTTTGTTTGTGCTTTATTGTTTTGGTGAGTTTTCAGTTTATAAAAAATATGTGGAACTCTACTTACGCTGCGCCTTGGTCGCACTCATACGACGATCGTGACAGGTAGTCATTTTAAAAAATCGTGTTAACCAAGATTATTTAACACAGAATGAGTCAATGCAACATATTAAAAGATTCGCGAAGCACATTTTTACTCCTGAACTTTAGGCGTGTCATAACAAAGGGGTTGAATAGTTATTGACTCAAGACATTTCAGCTTTATTATCGTGAGCTACTTTTGACCAGGGCTCATAGGGAATAGGAGAACTATACTCTCTTATAAGGGCACAAGGTGAGACCCAGATGCAGACACGGGAGGCAGATGGTTTGAGTCTCTGATATTTATTAAACAATCGTGGTCGTGGACAGGCAAAAGGTCAAAACCAGTTCAGACTCCAGGACGTACAGTGGCAGACAGGCTCGAGGTCAAGGCAGACAGAATGGTCAGGCAGGCGAGTCCAGAAAACAAGCAAGGGTCAAAACCAGGGAGATGAGCAAAAGAGAATAGAAGCAGGAGTACGGGACAAACGCTGGTTGACTTGAAAACATACAGGGCGAACTAGCACAGAGAGACAGGAAACACACTTTTCTGCTCTTTTGCACACCAGTATCTCTATAATGACATCACAATACCCCATAATGACATCACAATACCCCATAATGACATCACAATACCCCATAATGACATCACAATACCCCCCACACCAGTATCTCTTCTTGCACATGATCATCTGATGATTTATCACTCCAGTGTTAATCTGCTAAATTGTTAATTACTCGATTTATTGCCTACCTCATGCCTTTTGCACACATTGTATATAGATTCTCTTTTTTCTACCATGTTATTGACTTGTTTATTGTTTACTCCATGTGTAACTCTGTGTTGTTGTCTGTTCACACTGCTATGCTTTATCTTGGCCAGGTCGCAGTTGCAAATGAGAACTTGTTCTCAACTAGCCTACCTGGTTAAATAAAGATGAAAAAAAAATATATACACCAGGGATAATAAGCGACACCTGGAGGGGGTGGAGACAATCACAAGACAGGTGAAACAGATAAGGGCGTGACACTCTCTAGGGAATAGGATGCCTCAGTAGAGATATACTCTGTAGGGAATAGGATGCCTCAGTAGAGATATACTCTCTAGGGAATAGGATGCCTCAGTAGAGATATACTCTCTAGGGAATAGGATGCCTCAGTAGAGATATACTCTGTAGGGAATAGGATGCCTCAGTAGAGATATACTCTCTAGGGAATAGGATGCCTCAGTAGAGATATACTCTCTAGGGAATAGGATGCCTCAGTAGAGATATACTCTCTAGGGAATAGGATGCCTCAGTAGAGATATACTCTGTAGGGAATAGGATGCCTCAGTAGAGATATACTCTGTAGGGAATAGGATGCCTCAGTAGAGATATACTCTCTAGGGAATAGGAGGCCTCAGTAGAGATATACTCTCTAGGGAATAGGATGCCTCAGTAGAGATATACTCTGTAGGGAATAGGATGCCTCAGTAGAGATATACTCTGTAGGGAATAGGATGCCTCAGTAGAGATATACTCTGTAGGGAATAGGATGCCTCAGTAGAGATATACTCTGTAGGGAATAGGATGCCTCAGTAGAGATATACTCTGTAGGGAATAGGATGCCTCAGTAGAGATATACTCTGTAGGGAATAGGATGCCTCAGTAGAGATATACTCTCTAGGGAATAGGATGCCTCAGTAGAGATATACTCTCTAGGGAATAGGATGCCTCAGTAGAGATATACTCTCTAGGGAATAGGATGCCTCAGTAGAGATATACTCTCTAGGGAATAGGATGCCTCAGTAGAGATATACTCTCTAGGGAATAGGATGCCTCAGTAGAGATATACTCTGTAGGGAATAGGATGCCTCAGTAGAGATATACTCTCTAGGGAATAGGATGCCTCAGTAGAGATATACTCTGTAGGGAATAGGATGCCTCAGTAGAGATATACTCTCTAGGGAATAGGATGCCTCAGTAGAGATATACTCTGTAGGGAATAGGATGCCTCAGTAGAGATATACTCTGTAGGGAATAGGATGCCTCAGTAGAGATATACTCTCTAGGGAATAGGATGCCTCAGTAGAGATATACTCTGTAGGGAATAGGATGCCTCAGTAGAGATATACTCTCTAGGGAATAGGATGCCTCAGTAGAGATATACTCTGTAGGGAATAGGATGCCTCAGTAGAGATATACTCTCTAGGGAATAGGATGCCTCAGTAGAGATATACTCTGTAGGGAATAGGATGCCTCAGTAGAGATATACTCTCTAGGGAATAGGATGCCTCAGTAGAGATATACTCTGTAGGGAATAGGATGCCTCAGTAGAGATATACTCTGTAGGGAATAGGATGCCTCAGTAGAGATATACTCTGTAGGGAATAGGATGCCTCAGTAGAGATATACTCTGTAGGGAATAGGATGCCTCAGTAGAGATATACTCTCTAGGGAATAGGATGCCTCAGTAGAGATATACTCTGTAGGGAATAGGATGCCTCAGTAGAGATATACTCTCTAGGGAATAGGATGCCTCAGTAGAGATATACTCTGTAGGGAATAGGATGCCTCAGTAGAGATATACTGTTCTCTCTTATTTCAGGGGACACTTACAGCATTGACACCACAGTGGTTAAAGAGGAATTAAAATCGAATGAAATCAAATGTTATTTGTCAAATGCGCCGAATACAACAGCTGTAGACCTTTCTGTGAAATGTTAACTTATAAGCCCTTAACCAACAATGTTGTTCAAGAAATAGAGTTAAAAAAATAAATAATAAATTAAAGTACTTTTAAAAAAAAATTTTTTTAAAGTGACACAATAAAATAACAATGACGGGGCTAGATTCAGGGATTTAATTTGTACATTTAGGTAAGGGTAAAGTTAATGTGCATAGATAATAAACAGCGAGTAGCATCAGTGTAAAAACAAACGGAGAGAGGGGTGTCAATGTAAATTGTCCGGGTGGCCATTTGATTAATTGTTCAGCAGTCTTATGGCTTAAAGAGCCTTTTGGTCTTAGACTTGGTGCTCCGGTACCTCTTGCCGTGCGGTAGCAGAGAGAACAGTCTATGACTTGGGTGACTGGAGTCGTTGACAATTTTTGGGGCTTTCCTCTGACACCACCTACTATAGAGGTCCTGGATGGCAGGAAGCTTGGCCCCAGTGATGTACTGGTCCGTACTCATTACCCTCTGTAGCACCTTAGTCTCAGATGTCGAGCAGATAACATACCAGGCGGTGATGCAACCGGTCAGGATGCTCTCGATGGTGCTACTGAATAACTTTTTGAGGATCTGGGGACCCATGACAAATCTTTTCAGTTTCCTAAAGGGGGAAAAGGTGTTGTCGTTCCCTCTTTATGACTCTCTTGCTGTGTTTGGACCATGTTAGTTTGTTGGTGATGTGAACACCAAGGAACTTGAAACTCTCAACCTTCTCCACTGCAGCCCCGTCGATGTTAATGGGGCCCTGTTTTGGCCCGCCTTTTCCTGTAGTCTGCGATCAGCTCCTTTGTCTTGCTCACATTGAGGGAGAGGTTGTTGTCCTGGCACCACACTGCCAGGTCTTTGACCTCCTCCCTATGGGCTGTCCCATCGTTGTCGGTGATCAGGCCTACCACTGTTGTGTTGTCAGCAAACTTAACGATGGTGTTGGAGTCGTGTTTGGCCACGCAGTCGTGGGTGAACAGGGAGTACAGGCTAACCGACATGAGTGCTACGGGGCGGTAATCATTTAGGCAGGTTACCTTCCCTTCTTTGGGCACAGGGACTGTGGTGGTCTGTTTGAAACATGTAGGTATTACAGACTCTGTCAGGGAGAGGTTGAAAATGTCAGTGAAGACACTTGCCAGTTGGTCCTGGTAATCTGTCTGGCCCTGCGGCTTTGTGAATATTGACCTGTTTAAAGGTCTTGCTCACATCGGCTACAGAGAGTGTTTATCACACAGTTGTCTAGAACAGCTGGTGCTCTCATGCTAACAAAGGGTTTTCCAAGAGTCCAATCTGTAGGGTAGAGAGAGAAAAAGAGGGAAAGGTATTTATGGGGGTCATAAACCTCACCCAACAGGGCAACGTCATGACAATGGGAACGTTGCAGCAACATTGGTGTCCAGTTCTCTGTGAGATAGGAGACTATTCCATCAATATCCTACCAAACATTCACATGTTCTGTGTTCTAAGAAAATAAGATATTTATGTTCTAGCCACGTTAAATGAGAATATTTAATATCATAATGACATTCATTATATTCTTATATATTATATTCTTATATATTCTTATATATTTCTAAGAACGTGAACGCAGGCTGACTCCTCTAAAGAGTCTCAGACCGCCAGCACCAATGACAAACACCAAAACCACTGTCCCAAAAAGGAACGTCTCCAGGGAATGTGGTTATTAGGCCCTGTCCTGAATAACCCCTAACCCCTCCTCCCCAGTATAGTTAGGCCCTGTCCTGAATAACCCCTAACCCCTCCTCCCCAGTATAGTTAGGTCCTGTCCTGAATAACCCCTAACCCCTCCTCCCCAGTATAGTTAGGCCCTGTCCTGAATAACCCCTAACCCCTCCTCCCCAGTATAGTTAGGTCCTGTCCTGAATAACCCCTAACCCCTCCTCCCCAGTATAGTTAGGCCCTGTCCTGAATAACCCCTAACCCCTCCTCCCCAGTATAGTTAGGCCCTGTCCTGAATAACCCCTAACCCCTCCTCCCCAGTATAGTTAGGTCCTGTCCTGAATAACCCCTAACCCCTCCTCCCCAGTATAGTTAGGCCCTGTCCTGAATAACCCCTAACCCCTCCTCCCCAGTATAGTTAGGCCCTGTCCTGAATAACCCCTCCTCCCCAGTATAGTTAGGCCCTGTCCTGAATAACCCCTAACCCCTCCTCCCCAGTATAGTTAGGTCCTGTCCTGAATAACCCCTAACCCCTCCTCCCCAGTATAGTTAGGTCCTGTCCTGAATAACCCCTAACCCCTCCTCCCCAGTATAGTTAGGTCCTGTCCTGGCCCTCGCTACATGTTCGTCGTCAGACCCACTGGCTCCAGGTCATCTACAAGGCTATGCTAGGTAAAGTGCCGCCTTATCTCAGTTCACTGGTCACGATGGCTACACCCACCCGTAGCACGCGCTCCAGCAGGTGTATCTCACTGATCATCCCTAAAGCCAAAACCTCATTTGGACGCCTTTCCTTCCAGTTCTCTGCTGCCTGCGACTGGAACGAATTCCAAAAATCTCTGAAGTTGGAGACTTTTATCTCCCTCAACAACTTTAAAAATCTGCTATCCGAGCAGCTAACCGATCGCTGCAGCTGTACATAGTCCATCTGTAAACTACCCACCCAATTTACCTACCTCACCCCCATACTGCTTTTATTTATTTACTTTTCTGCTCTTTTGCACACCAGTATCTCTTCTTGCACATGATCGTCTGATGATTTATCACTCCAGTGTTAATCTGCTAAATTGTAATTATTCGATTTATTGCCTACCTCATGCCTTTTGCACACATCGTATATAGATTCTCTTTTTCCTACCATGTTATTGACTTGTTTATTGTTTACTCCATGTGTAACTCTGTGTTGTTGTCTGTTCACACTGCTATGCTTTATCTTGGCCAGGTCGCAGTTGCAAATGAGAACTTGTTCTCAACTAGCCTACCTGGTTAAATAAAGGTGAAATAAAAAAAATAAAAAAATAAAATAACCCCTAACCCCTCCTCCCCAGTATAGTTAGGCCCTGTCCTGAATAACCCCTAACCCCTCCTCCCCAGTATAGTTAGGTCCTGTCCTGAATAACCCCTAACCCCTCCTCCCCAGTATAGTTAGGCCCTGTCCTGAATAACCCCTAACCCCTCCTCCCCAGTATAGTTAGGTCCTGTCCTGAATAACCCCTAACCCCTCCTCCCCAGTATAGTTAGGTCCTGTCCTGAATAACCCCTAACCCCTCCTCCCCAGTATAGTTAGGTCCTGTCCTGAATAACCCCTAACCCCTCCTCCCCAGTATAGTTAGGCCCTGTCCTGAATAACCCCTAACCCCTCCTCCCCAGTATAGTTAGGCCCTGTCCTGAATAACCCCTAACCCCTCCTCCCCAGTATAGTTAGGTCCTGTCCTGAATAACCCCTAACCCCTCCTCCCCAGTATAGTTAGGCCCTGTCCTGAATAACCCCTAACCCCTCCTCCCCAGTATAGTTAGGCCCTGTCCTGAATAACCCCTAACCCCTCCTCCCCAGTATAGTTAGGCCCTGTCCTGAATAACCTCTAACCCCTCCTCCCCAGTATAGTTAGGTCCTGTCCTGAATAACCCCTAACCCCCTCCTCCCCAGTATAGTTAGGCCCTGTCCTGAATAACCCCTAACCCCTCCTCCCCAGTATAGTTAGGCCCTGTCCTGAATAACCCCTAACCCCTCCTCCCCAGTATAGTTAGGCCCTGTCCTGAATAAACCTGTGAATGTCACGGTAGAGTAGCAGGAAGACCGTAGTACCGGGATGGTCACGGTAGAGTAGCAGGAAGATCGGAGTACCGGGATGGTCACGGTGGAGTAGAAGGAAGACCGGAGTACCGGGATGGTCACGGTGGAGTAGCAGCAAGATCGTAGTACCGGGATGGTCACGGTGGAGTAGCAGGAAGATTGGAGTACCGGGATGGTCACGGTGGAGTAGCAGGAAGATTGGAGTACTGGGATGGTCACGGTGGAGTAGCAGGAAGACCGGAGTACCGAGATGGTCACGGTGGAGTAGCAGGAAGATTGGAGAACCGGGATGGTCACGGTGGAGTAGAAGGAAGACCGGGGTACCGGGATGGTCACGGTGGTGTAGCAGGAAGACCGGAGTACCGGGATGGTCACGGTGGTGTAGCAGGAAGACCGGAGTACCGGGAACGTAGGAGTTGTGATTTCAAAACCCAGGTCAGTACATGTTGAATAATAATTACTGTATAAATAAACATGCACCATGCAATCATGTATGTTGAATATGTGAGTTGAAAACGCTATGCTAATAGCACTGTGGTGTATCCGTAACCTTGCCAACCAACAGACAAAGAGCCTTGATTGGCCCTTGCAACACTAACAAGACGTGATGCGTAACGATTTATTTTCTTTTTACACATGAATGTTCTTGCAACGTTCCCGTGAAACGTGTCTGGAACATTAACATCTTACATTCTGAGAACATGGCAGCCATGTTCTGTTTATGTTTTGGTGGGACGTTGATGGAATGTTCTCTTATTAAAGGGAAATGTTCTCCTAACTTCAAGAACAAAACATTCTAAATGGGTTCTCAGAAGATTTTTTATTTTTTTTGCTAACATAAATCAAATGTTCCCATAACTAACTGAAAGCAGGTGACTTCCTTGCCATTTGAAAAGAACCACTGCCTAAGACCCAAACAGGATTGTTTTCAGACACATACAGTCAAAGTTCCCAAAAATCCAAACGACGAAAAAAAACATTCTCGGAGATCCGGGTACATGGTGCAACAAAAACCCAGGTTTATTCTTCTTATATCTATCAAAAGGTATTCTCCAATCAACTTAAAGCATAGATTACTTGACATGCGAAATACATCATATGGTTTGAATGTCTGTACTCCCACATCAAGCTAGGACTCTTCCCCCCCTAAGGCCCAACTTCCTGCCTTTTATCCAATCACAAACAGACTTACCACAGTACAATGGATGGGCAAGAGGGGGGGCCAAAAACTACGTTACACTAATAACAAATTAATATATCTCAAAC